>NC_143036.1:79739866-79764866 GCF_057628025.1 Oncorhynchus mykiss | reverse complement strand
CCCTGTTAGCGACTCGCTAGGACGATACAGTGAGAGTCCATGGAGAATTGAGCTACCCTGTTAGCGATTCGCTAAGATAAGTACAGTGAGAGTCCATGGAGAATTGAGCTACCCTGTTAGCGACTCGCTAAGACGATACAGTGAGAGTCCATGGAGAATTGAGCTACCCTGTTAGCGACTCGCTAAGATAAGTACAGTGAGAGTCCATGGAGAATTGAGCTACCCTGTTAGCGACTCGCTAAGACGATACAGTGAGAGTCCATGGAGTATTGAGCTACCCTGTTAGCGACTCACTAAGACGATACAGTGAGAGTCCATGGAGAATTGAGCTACCCTGTTAGCGACTCGCTAAGACGACACAGTGAGAGTCCATGGAGAATTGAGCTAACCTGTTAGCGACTCGCTAAGACGATACAGTGAGAGTCCATGGAGAATTGAGCTACCCTGTTAGCGACTCGCTAAGACGATACAGTGAGAGTCCATGGAGAATTGAGCTACCCCGTTAGCGACTCTCTAAGATAAGTACAGTGAGAGTCCATGGAGAATTGAGCTACCCTGTTAGCGACTCGCTAAGACAAGTACAGTGGTGGATTGTGGGGATTTGCTTTCACCACATTAGCCATGCTAGCTTGTGACTCAGTTAGCGACTGGCTAAGGCAGTAGAGGGAGAGTCCCCATGGAGAATTGAGCTAGTCCGTTAGCGTTCTAGCCACATTAGCAGTGGTAGCTGGTGATGATGACGAGGTGGTGAACACATTAGCCCTGCCAGCTCAGTGAGCCCCAGTTGCTGTGTGTGTGTGTGTGTGTGTGTGTGTGTGTGTGTGTGTGTGTGTGTGTGTGTGTGTGTGTGTGTGTGTGTGCTCCCGCCATGACTCTGTCCCCGTTGCTCCATCGCTGCAGGGCTCAGTGTCTCCGGAGAAAAGCAAAGAGCTGCATACATTCAGAGTAGCTTGTTCTGATACATCACGCCATGGCCTCCTCCACCTCAGGCTTTGGGTTAATTGAGATGACTGTGTAATGGTACAAGAGGCCATTAATGAGCTGCATCTTCCTGCTCCACATGCAGCTGTTGTTGATTCATAATGCTGGACATCAGAGAGAGTGACTGTCTGGACAGCATAAGGCTGGACTGGATACAGGCTGTGTTTCTGTGATGTGGGACTGGATACAGGCTGTGTTTCTGTGATGTGGGACTGGATACAGGCTGTGTTTCTGTGATGTGGGACTGGATACAGGCTGTGTTTCTGTGATGTGGGGCTAGATACAGGCTGTGTTTCTGTGATGTGGGACTGGATACAGGCTGTGTTTCTGTGATGTGGGACTGGTTACAGGCTGTGTTTCTGTGATGTGGGACTGGATACAGGCTGTGTTTCTGTGATGTGGGACTGGATACAGGCTGTGTTTCTGTGATGTGGGACTGGATACAGGCTGTGTTTCTGTGATGTGGGACTGGATACAGGCTGTGTTTCTGTGATGTGGGACTGGATACAGGCTGTGTTTCTGTTCCAAATGATACCATATTCCCTACATATATAATGGAACCCTATTCCCTACATATATAATGACACCCTATTCCCTACATATATAATGGCACCCTATTCCCTACATATATAATGACACCCTATTCCCTACATATATAATGGAACCCTATTCCCTACATATATAATGGAACCCTATTCCCTACATATATAATGGCACCCTATTCCCTACATATATAATAACACCCTATTCCCTACATATATAATAACACCCTATTCCCTACATATATAATGGAACCCTATTCCCTACATATATAATGACACCCTATTCCCTACATATATAATAACACCCTATTCCCTACATATATAATGGCATCCTATTCCCTACATATATAATGGAACCCTATTCCCTACATATATAATGGCACCCTATTCCCTACATATATAATAACACCCTATTCCCTACATATATAATAACACCCTATTCCCTACATATATAATGGCACCCTATTCCCTACATATATAATGGAACCCTATTCCCTACATATATAATGGCACCCTATTCCCTACATATATAATGGCACCCTATTCCCTACATATATAATGGCACCCTATTCCCTACATATATAATAACACCCTATTCCCTACATATATAATGGAACCCTATTCCCTACATATATAATGGAACCCTATTCCCTACATATATAATAACACCCTATTCCCTACCTATATAATAACACCCTATTCCCTACATATATAATAACACCCTATTCCCTACATATATAATAACACCCTATTCCCTACATATATAATGGGTCTTCTGATTGATGATTGATTGGTGACTGATTGGGGAGTGATGATTTTCACCTCTCTCTCTCTCTCTCTCTCTCTCTCTCTCTCTCTCTCCCTCTCTCTCTCCCTCTCTCTCCCCCTCTCTCCCTCTCTTTCCCTCTCTCTCCCCCTCTCTCCCTCTCTTTCTCTCCCTCTCTATCCCTCTATAGCTCTCTCTCTCCCTCCTTCTCTCCCCCCTCTACTCTACTTCATCTCTAGGATTATTGAGGCACACACATTTGTGCTGTCTGTAAATATGAATTCATCTGTGTGTGTGTGTGACTTCCTCTGTGTGTGTGTGTGTGTGTACTTGTCCATACTTGTGTGTGTGACTTTCTCTGTGTTTGTGTGTTGTGTGTTGTGTTTGAAGTGTGCGTACATGTCCGTACTTGTGTGCGTGACTTCCTCTGCGTGTGTGTGTGTGTGTGTGTGCCTATGCATGCATTTTCACTGCTTAATGCATTATCTCTCTAGGACACATTTCCCTGCTGCACAGCCTGTCTGTTTGCACTAGCTTGTTAAATGGGCGGGGGGGGGGGGGGGGGGGGGGCGCATGAGGAGTTTGTGTTTGAGTGTGTGTGTGTGTGTGTGTGTGTGTGGTGTCTCACAGTAAATACGGCCCTCCTCACTGCTCAATGGTCTCTCTCTCTCTCTCTCTCTCTTTCCCTCTCTCTCTGATTATTTATTAGGAGGTAAACGCTGCTCTGCTCTTGTCTCTCCTCACACATTGATAAACACTAAAACAGAGAACTTGTAAAAGGGCCAAGTGGAAATGAACTGATGCTCCGTAAATAAAGTCTGTCTGCTTCCCACATGGCTCCCTGTTCTCTATCGTTCACTACGTTACACCACAACATATAGGCGCTGCTCAGGACGTAGAGCACTACCTAGGGAATAGGGTGCAATTTGGCATGCAGTCAAAAGTGTTGTCTTTTTTTCATCTCCCTCGAGTGGGAGTGATGATGCTCTTGTGGATTCCACTGGTACCTCTGACTCCCATCAGGCTGTTTCTACTGGTACGTCTGACTCCCATCAGGCTGTTTCTACTGGTACCTCTGACTCCCCTCTGACTCCCATCAGGCTGTTTCTACTGGTACCTCTGACTCCCCTCTGACTCCCATCAGGCTGTTTCTACTGGTACCTCTGACCCCCATCAGGCTGTTTCTACTGGTACCTCTGACTCCCATCAGGCTGTTTCTACTGGTACCTCTGACTCCCATCAGGCTGTTTCTACTGGTACCTCTGACCCCCATCAGGCTGTTTCTACTGGTACCTCTGACTCCCATCAGGCTGTTTCTACTGGTACCTCTGACTCCCATCAGGCTGGTACGTCTGACTCCCATCAGGCTGTTTCTACTGGTACCTCTGACTCCCATCAGGCTGTTTCTACTGGTACCTCTGACTCCCATCAGGCTGTTTCTACTGGTACCTCTGACTCCCATCAGGCTGTTTCTACTGGTACCTCTGACTCCCATCAGGCTGTTTCTACTGGTACCTCTGACTCCCATCAGGCTGTTTCTACTGGTACCTCTGACTCCCGTCAGGCTGTTTCTACTGGTACCCCTGACTCCCCTCTGACTCCCATCAGGCTGTTTCTACTGGTACCTCTGACTCCCATCAGGCTGTTTCTACTGGTACCTCTGACCCCCATCAGGCTGTTTCTACTGGTACCTCTGACTCCCCTCTGACCCCCATCAGGCTGTTTCTACTGGTACCTCTGACTCCCATCAGGCTGTTTCTACTGGTACCTCTGACTCCCATCAGGCTGTTTCTACTGGTACCTCTGACTCCCATCAGGCTGTTTCTACTGGTACCTCTGACTTCCATCAGGCTGTTTCTACTGGTACTGCTGATTCTCTGACTCCCCTCTGACTCCCATCAGGCTGTTTCTACTGGTATCTCTGACTCCCCTCTGACTCCCATCAGGCTGTTTCTACTGGTATCTCTGACTCCCCTCTGACTCCCATCAGGCTGTTTCTACTGGTACGTCTGACTCCCCTCTGACTCCCATCAGGCTGTTTCTACTGGTACGTCTGACTCCCATCAGGCTGTTTCTACTGGTACCTCTGACTCCCATCAGGCTGTTTCTACTGGTACCTCTGACTCCCATTAGAATGTTTCTACTTGTATCTCTGACTCCCATCAGGCTGGTACCTCTGACTCCCATTAGGCTGTTTCTACTGGTACCTCTGACTCCCATCAGGCTGTTTCTACTGGTACCTCTGACTCCCATTAGGCTGTTTCTACTGGTACCTCTGACTCCCATCAGGCTGTTTCTACTGGTACCTCTGACTCCCATCAGGCTGTTTCTACTGGTACCTCTGACTCCCATCAGGCTGGTACCTCTGACTCCCATCAGGCTGTTTCTACTGGTACCTCTGACTCCCATCAGGCTGTTTCTACTGGTACCTCTGACTCCCATCAGGCTGTTTCTACTGGTACCTCTGACTCCCATCAGGCTGTTTCTACTGGTACCTCTGACTCCCATCAGGCTGTTTCTACTGGTACTTCTGACTCCCGTCAGGCTGTTTCTACAGTTCCTCAATATGAACCCGCTGTTGGTTCAACATCCTGATGCTGATTCCACACAAGGGGACTAGTGTGAGGCGAAGAAGAAGAGTGGAAGGGGGGGCGAGTCACAGTCTTTTTTTTAGTTTGGTGACTTCTGCTCCTGTTCCTCTGTCTCGTCTTCACAACCTTGCAAGACTCAAAGCCAGGCTATTTCTCTAATCCTGGTTGGTTGGATTAGGATTGGTGTTGAGGTGTTGAGACTCAAAGCCAGTCTATTTCTCTAATCCTGGTTGGTTGGATTAGGATTGGTGTTGAGGTGTTGAGACTCAAAGCCAGTCTATTTCTCTAATCCTGGTTGGTTGGATTAGGATTGGTGTTGAGGTGTTGAGACTCAAAGTCAGGCTATTTCTCTAATCCTGGTTGGTTGGATTAGGATTGGTGTTGAGGTGTTGAGTCTAATTCATGCCATTTATTACTCTTGATGCTTAACGTAATCACTGGGGGCGTAGCGGTCTAAAACACTGCATCTCGGTGCTAGAGGCGTCACTACAGACCCTGGTTCGATCCCGGGCTGTATCACTGCATCTCAGTGCTAGAGGCGTCACTACAGACCCTGGTTCGATCCCGGGCTGTATCACAGCGGTCTAAAACACTGCATCTCAGTGCTAGAGGCATCACTACAGACCCTGGTTCGATCCCGGGCTGTATCACTGCATCTCAGTGCTAGAGGCGTCACTACAGACCCTGGTTCGATCCCGGGCTGTATCACTGCGGTCTAAAACACTGCATCTCAGTGCTAGAGGCGTCACTACAGACCCTGGTTCGATCCCGGGCTGTATCACAGCGGTCTAAAACACTGCATCTCAGTGCTAGAGGCGTCACTACAGACCCTGGTTCGATCCCGGGCTGTATCACAGAGGTCTAAAACACTGCATATCAGTGCTAGAGGCGTCACTACAGACTCTGGTTCGATCCCAGGCTATATCACAGCGGTCTAAAACACTGCATCTCAGTGCTAGAGGCGTCACTACAGACCCTGGTTCGATCCAGGGCTGTATCACAGCGGTCTAAAACACTGTATCTCAGTGCTAGAAGTGTCACTGCAGACACTGGTTCGATCCCGGGCTGTATCACAGCGGTCTAAAACACTGCATTTCAGTGCTAGAAGTGTCACTGCAGACACTGGTTCGATCCCGGGCTGTATCACAACGGTCTAAGGCACTGCATCTCAGTGCTGGAGGCGTCACTGCAGACACTGGTTCGATCGCGGGCTGTATCACAATCGGCCGTGATCGGGATTCCCATAGGGCGGCGCACAATTGGTGGTCCGGGTTTGGCCCGGGGTAGAACGTCATTGTAAATAAGTATTTGTTCATTAACTTACTTGCCTAGTTAAATAAAGATTCAATATTAATCTTTAAATCTTAAATAAATCAAGTGTAGTAATTTTGATGTCTGCTGATGCAGTAACTAGCCTCCTGGCCCAGTGATCATCATTCATATGCTGTGTTGATTCAGTAACTAGCCTGCTGGCCCAGTAACTAGCCTGCTGGCCCAGTAACTAGCCTGCTGATTCAGTAACTAGCCTGCTGGCCCAGTGATCATCATTCATATGCTGTGTTGATTCAGTAACTAGCCTGCTGATTCAGTAACTAGCCTGCTGGCCCAGTGATCATCATTCATATGCTGTGTTGATTCAGTAACTAGCCTGCTGGCCCAGTAACTAGCCTGCTGGCCCAGTGACCATCATTCATATGCTGTGTTGATTCAGTAACTAGCCTGCTGATTCAGTAACTAGCCTACTGGCCCAGTAACTAGCCTGCTGGCCCAGTGATCATCATTCATATGCTGTGTTGATTCAGTAACTAGCCTCCTGGCCCAGTGATCATTATTCATATGCTGTGTTGATTCAGTAACTAGCCTGCTGGCCCAGTGATCATCATTCATATGCTGTGTTGATTCAGTAACTAGCCTGCTGGCCCAGTGATCATCATTCATATGCTGTGTTGATTCAGTAACTAGCCTGCTGATTCAGTAACTAGCCTGCTGGCCCAGTAACTAGCCTGCTGGCCCAGTGATCATCATTCATATGCTGTGTTGATTCAGTAACTAGCCTGCTGGCCCAGTAACTAGCCTGCTGGCCCAGTGATCATCATTCATATGCTGTGTTGATTCAGTAACTAGCCTGCTGGCCCAGTAACTAGCCTGCTGGCCCAGTGACCATCATTCATATGCTGTGTTGATTCAGTAACTAGCCTGCTGGCCCAGTAACTAGCCTGCTGGCCCAGTGACCATCATTCATATGCTGTGTTGATTCAGTAACTAGCCTGCTGATTCAGTAACTAGCCTGCTGGCCCAGTAACTAGCCTACTGGCCCAGTGATCATCATTCATATGCTGTGTTGATTCAGTAACTAGCCTGCTGGCCCAGTAACTAGCCTGCTGGCCCAGTGATCATCATTCATATGCTGTGTTGATTCAGTAACTAGTCTGCTGGCCCAGTGATCATCATGCATATGCTGTGTTGATTCAGTAACTAGCCTCCTGGCCCAGTAACTAGCCTGCTGGCCCAGTGACCATCATTCATATGCTGTGTTGATTCAGTAACTAGCCTGCTGATTCAGTAACTAGCCTGCTGGCCCAGTGACCATCATTCATATGCTGTGTTGATTCAGTAACTAGCCTGCTGATTCAGTAACTAGCCTGCTGGCCCAGTGACCATCATTCATATGCTGTGTTGATTCAGTAACTAGCCTGCTGATTCAGTAACTAGCCTGCTGGCCCAGTGACCATCATTCATATGCTGTGTTGATTCAGTAACTAGCCTGCTGATTCAGTAACTAGCCTGCTGGCCCAGTAACTAGCCTGCTGGGCCAGTAATCATCATTCATATGCTGTGTTGATTCAGTAACTAGCCTGCTGATGCAGTAACTAGCCTGCTGGCCCAGTGATCATCATTCATATGCTGTGTTGATTCAGTAACTAGCCTGCTGATTCAGTAACTAGCCTGCTGGGCCAGTAATCATCATTCATATGCTGTGTTTTCCAGACCAGATGGGGTGATGTGTGCAAGGCTTTTGAGTCATTTGGACTGTGATGGAAGTCTGTGTGTGTTTGTGTGTGTGTGTGTGTGTGTGTGTGTGTGTGTGTGTGTGTGTGTGTGTGTGTGTGTGTGTGTGTGTGTGTGTGTGTGTGTGTGTGTGTGTGTGTGTGTGTGTGTGTGTGTGTGTGTGCGTGCGTGCGTGTGTGTGTGTGTGTGCAAGCCCTATTCCCTATGTAGTGCACTACCATTGACCACAACAGAATAGCAGGGATGCACCCTATTCCCTATGTAGTGCACTACCATTGACCACAACAGAATAGCAGGGATGCACCCTATTCCCTATGTAGAGAAAAGACGGCAATTCTACGAATGCGTAGAGATAAACAGATATTGTGTAAACGATGGTATTGTCGATGACAGGAAGTGACATAGAACACAGCTGCCTCAAGCCGTGGGATTAAACAGGCTATTTATGTAGAAACAGCAGAACCGCTGATTAGACACGGGCCTGCGTTCCCCAAATGACACCCTATACCATATGTAAAGTAGTGCACTATGTAGGGAATAGGGTACTAAATCGTGTAGCAAGTGTGCGCTCTTCTCTTTTCTCACACTAATGTTTACCTGATGGGAATTAGACAATGTAATTTTCCTGCTTACTCTAGCGTGCTGAAACACTAAACTAATGATGGCAGAAACCTACATGCTTGTCTCAGGTCTACTGTTAAAGGGGTAGTTGGGGATTTTGGCAATGAAGCCCTTTTTCTACACTATATATATATATATATATATATATATATATATATATATACAAAGTATGTGGACACCCCCTTCAAATTAGTGGATTCGGCTATTTCAGCCACACCCTTTACTGACAGGTGTATACAATCTAGCACACAACCATGCAATCTCCATAGACAAACACCGACAGTAGAATGTCCTTACTGAAGAGCTCAGTGACTTTCAACGTGGCACCGTGATAGGATGACACCTTTCCAACGATTCAAATGTCTTCCCTGCTAGAGCTGCCCCCGGTCAACTGTAAATGCTGTTATTGTGACGTGGAAACGTCGAGGAGCAACAACGGCTCAGGCGTGAAGGAACGAGACCGCAGAGTGCTGAAGTGCGTAGAGGGTAAAAATCGGCTGTCCTGGGATACAACACTCACTACCATGTTCCCAAACTGCCTCTGGAAGCAACGTCAGCACATCTACTGTTCGTGAAATGGGTTTCCATGGCTGAGCAGCCGCACACAAGTCTAACATCACCGTGCTCAATGCCAAGTGTAGGCTGGAGTGGTGTAAAGCTCGCCGCCATTGGACTCTGGAGAAGTGGAAACGCGTTCTCTGGAGTGATGAATCACGCTTCACAATGTGGCCTGCACAGAGCCCTGACCTCAACCCCATCGAACACCTTTAGGATGAATTGGAACGCTGACTGCGAGCCAGGCCTAACCGCCCAACATCAGTGTCCGACCTCACTAATGCTCGAGGCTGAATGGACACAAGTCCCCACATCAATGTTCCAACATCTAGTGGAAAGCCTTCCCAGAACAGTGGAGGCTGTTATAGCAGCAATGTTCCAACATCTAGTGGAAAGCCTTCCCAGAAGAGTGGAGGCTGTTATAGCAGCAATGTTCCAACATCTAGTGGAAAGCCTTCCCAGAAGAGTGGAGGCTGTGATAGCAGCAATGTTCCAACATCTAGTGGAAAGCCTTCCCAGAAGAGTGGAGGTTGTTATAGCAGCAATGTTCCAACATCTAGTGGAAAGCCTTCCCAGAAGAGTGGAGGCTGTTATAGCAGCAAAGGGGGACCAACTGAGAAGATGCCCACATACCTTTGGTCATGTAGTGTACTGCCTCAGAGTGAAGGTGAAAGGTCGACTGTACCCTCATGAGAACAGAACAGCGTTTGTAAAGCATTAGTTAAATTCTCTGGTCTTTTCCTCCTCTGAGGCCTTTGAAGCTAATAGGAGCCGTCAGTAGCTGCAGGGGATACCTACAATATAGGCTTCCATTCCACTCTCTCTGTCTCTCTGTCTCTGTCTCTGTCTCTGTCTCTGTCTCTGTCTCTGTCTCTCTCTCTGTCTCTGTCTCTCTCTCTGTCTCTCTCTCTGTCTCTGTCTCTCTCTCTGTCTCTCTCTGTCTCTCTCTCTGTCTCTGTCTCTGTCTCTGTCTCTCTCTCTGTCTCTCTGTCTCTGTCTCTGTCTCTCTCTCTGTCTCTGTCTCTCTCTCTGTCTCTCTCTGTCTCTCTCTCTGTCTCTGTCTCTGTCTCTGTCTCTCTCTCTGTCTCTGTCTCTGTCTCTGTCTCTGTCTCTCTCTCTCTCTGATAGTGTATATTTGACCAACCCCCCACCAGCAGCCATCTTGTACAGTAATATTGGTATTAGAAGGAGAAGGAGTGTCCTAACAGAGTGTCCTAACAGAGTGTCCTAACAGAGTGTTCTAACAGACTGGGTAGTTAACTGCTTGCTGGGGGTGGATTTGAGGCCCATGGTCCTCCTCCCTGCATGACTAGCCAGACACTGACTCTAGCTTCACTGTGGAGCCTCTCTCTCCTCCGAGACTCACCGTAGAGCCTCTCAGTCCTCCAAGACTCACCGTCTCTACTCCAAGACTCACCGTAGAGCCTCTCTCTCCTCCAAGACTCACCGTAGAGCCTCTCTCTCCTCCGAGACTCACCGTAGAGCCTCTCTCTTCTCCAAGACTCATCGTAGAGCCTCTCTCTCCTCCGAGACTCACCGTAGAGCCTCTCTCTTCTCCAAGACTCATCGTAGAGCCTCTCTCTCCTCCGAGACTCACCGTAGAGCCTCTCTCTCATACAAGATTTGGCTGTCCCCATAGAACTCTTTTGGTTCCAGTCGAAGAGAAAGAGAAGAGGGAGAGAGAGGAAAGAGGATGAGGAGGAGAGGAGAGGAGAGGGAGAGAGAGGAAAGAGGATGGGGAGAGAGAGGAAAGAGGATGAGGAGAGAGAGGGGAGAGAGGAGAGGGAGAGAGAGGAAAGAGGATGAGGAGGAGGAGAGAGGAGAGAGAGGAAAGAGGAGGAGAGGAGAGGGAGAGAGAGGAAAGAGGAGGATAGAAGAGGAGAGGGAGAGAGAGGAAAGAGGAGGAGAGGAGAGGAGAGGAGAGAGAGGAAAGAGGAGGAGGAGAGGGAGAGAGGAAAGAGGATGAGGAGGAGGAGAGAGAGGAGAGGGAGAGAGAGGAAAGAGGAGGAGGAGAGGGAGAGAGAGGAAAGAGGAGGAGAGGAGAGGAGAGAGAGGAAAGAGGAGGAGGAGAGGGAGGGAGAGGAAAGAGGATGAGGAGGAGGAGAGAGAGGAGAGGGAGAGAGGAAAGAGGATGAGGAGGAGGAGAGAGAGGAAAGAGGATGAGGAGGAGGAGAGAGAGGAGAGGGAGAGAGAGGAAAGAGGAGGAGGAGGAGGTGGAGAGAGAGAGTGAGAACATGCTGCAGGGGGGCCCTCTAGTCTATGTAGTAGTAGAAGTTTCCTCCTCTTCCTCTTCCTCTTCCTCTTTCCTCTTGTTGAGCTGCAGGTGTAGATGAGGGAGCTCTAAATCTATCAGAAACATAAACCTGACACCAGCATGGGAAAGAAACTACTTGTGTCTTTGTGAGATGTTGTTTGTAATGGTGCCTGGTTTGAGACACCAGCATAAGACTGAAATATGTCTTCCTCTGTGATATTAAAACAACTGTTTTGTTCCCAACATTCTGTCCCGTTGTCTTTTATTTAGCCTCTGTTTGGCATGACAACTCTGTCTGTCTGTCTGTCTGTCTGTCTGTCTGTCTGTCTGTCTGTCTCTCTCTGTCTCTGTGTCTCTCTCTCTCTCTCTCTGTCTCTCTCTCTCAACAAGTAGTGCTGCATCCCAGTTGAAAGCAGATTTCAACAGCAGTCATCTCACTGGGGCTTTCTCAGGTTGAGGAAGGAGAATGGCAGGATTTCTCACCAGGCCTTCAGGAGAATTTATCTTTCTGACGAGGCTCTGACAGGTTTGTTTTTAGTGTTATAAGTCCCATTTACAGAAGTGTGTGTGTGTGTGTGTGTGTGTGTGTGTGTGTGTGTGTGTGTGTGTGTGTGTGTGTGTGTGTGTGTGTGTGTGTGTGACTCGTATGTTTCATTGACAGTAAGATGTTTAATCCAGATCTGCCAGGGAGGATCGTTACCTGCTGGTTCTAGCTGTTGTCATAGTAATGCCCCCAAATCTCTTCTGGTGCTTTCTAAAGCCACGAGACGTTCTTCTGATTGGCTCCCTTCAACATAGCTCAGCGCTGCTCCAACACGGGGCTTCTAGAGGGCTTCTAGAGGGGCTTCTAGAGGGGCTTCTAGAGGGCTACTAGAGGGGCTTCTAGAGGGGCTTCTAGAGGGGCTTCTAGAGGGCTTCTAGAGGGGCTTCTAGAGGGCTTCTAGAGGGGCTTCTAGAGGGGCATCTAGAGGGGCTTCTAGAGGGGCTTCTAGAGGGCTTCTAGAGGGGCTTCTAGAGGGCTACTAGAGGGGCTTCTAGAGGGGCATCTAGAGGGGCTTCTAGAGGGGCTTCTAGAGGGCTACTAGAGGGGCTTCTAGAGGGCTTCTAGAGGGGCTTCTAGAGGGGCATCTAGAGGGGCTTCTAGAGGGGCTTCTAGAGGGCTTCTAGAGGGGCTTCTAGAGGGCTACTAGAGGGGCTTCTAGAAGAGCTTCTAGAGGGGCTTCTAGAGGGCTTCTAGAAGGGCTTCTAGAGGGGCTTCTAGAGGAGCTTCTAGAGGGCTTCTAGGGGGGCTTCTAGAGGAGCTTCTAGAGGGTTTCTGAGCATATTACTGTTGTCATTGACAACCACATCTCTTCTTCTATTGATGTTGGTGTGAATGTGATCACCTCATCGTGTCTACAGAGCGGAGGATGTCTGGTCCCGTAAGTAAATCATCCCACCATGCTGTCCACTATCTCTGTGTATCTAGACCAGTCTGTCTCTACAGTAGCCTGAGGCTGGGATCAGCCAGCTGAGCACAGAGGTCGTGACCTCACCCTGCGATGCGATGTTAAGTTCCTGCTATGATGTTTCCTCTGCTGGCTGGCCGGATTCTGTTGGTAAACCATTACTCTATAGACCTGCAGTATCTCTGTCGACCTGCAGTATCTCTGTAGACCTGCAGTATCTCTGTAGACCTGCAGTATCTCTGTAGACCTGCAGTATCTCTATAGACCTGCAGTATCTCTGCAGACCTGCAGTATATCTGTAGACCTGCAGTATCTCTGCAGTATCTCTGTAGACCTGCAGTATCTCTGTAGACCTGCAGTATCTCTGTAGACCTGCAGTATCTCTGTCGACCTGCAGTATCTCTGTAGACCTGCAGTATCTCTGTAGACCTGCAGTATCTCTGTAGAGCTGCAGTATCTCTGTGGATCTGCAGTATCTCTGTAGACCTGCAGTATCTCTGTCGACCTGCAGTATCTCTGTAGACCTGCAGTATCTCTGTAGACCTGCAGTATCTCTGTAGACCTGCAGTATCTCTATAGACCTGCAGTATCTCTGCAGACCTGCAGTATATCTGTAGACCTACAGTATCTCTGCAGTATCTCTGTAGACCTGCAGTATCTCTGTAGACCTGCAGTATCTCTGTCGACCTGCAGTATCTCTGTAGACCTGCAGTATCTCTGTAGACCTGCAGTATCTCTGTAGAGCTGCAGTATCTCTGTGGATCTGCAGTATCTCTGTAGACCTGCAGTATCTCTGTCGACCTGCAGTATCTCTGTAGACCTGCAGTATCTCTGTCTCAAGACAGGCAGTCTAGTGACTTTAGCTTGAGGCAGCTATCAGCATCAGCACACAGACTTGATACAACACTTCTACTGGTTGGAAGTGTTCCAGTGTTGCTATGAGACCCAGGAGGAGGGATCCATAATCCACCAATGAACCAGGTGTTACCTGAGCCCTCTGACCAACCACAAACCACCTGGCTCTGTGACCCGCCCTCTCCATCTCCCCCTGACCAACCACAAACCACCTGGCTCTGTGACCCGCCCTGTCCCTCTCCCCCTGACCAACTACAAACCACCTGGCTCTGTGACCCGCCCTCTCCCTCTCCCCCTGACCAACCACAAACCACCTGGCCTGGTCCAGCTGCTGTATGTGAAAACAGCCGAGTCGTCATTAAACCTATCGGTTTAACATCCCCCAACAATAACCTCAAGGGCCCTATCTATCTCTCTTTCTCCCTCTGCCTCTCTGGCTCTCTTGCTCTCTGTCTGGCTCTCTCTGTCTCTCTGTCTGTCTGTCTCTCTGTCTCGCTGTCTCTCTGGCTCTCTGGCTCTCTGTCTGGCTCTCTCTGTCTCTCTGGCTCTCTGTCTGTCTCTCTCTGTCTCTCTGTCTCTCTGGCTCTCTGTCTGGCTCTCTCCGTCTCTCTGTCTCTCTGTCTCTCTGTCTCTCTGTCTGGCTTTCTCTGTCTCTCTGGCTCTCTGTCTGTCTCTCTCTGTCTCTCTGTCTCTCTGGCTCTCTGTCTGTCTCTCTCTGTCTCTCTGTCTCTCTGGCTCCCTGTCTGTCTCTCTCTGTCTCTCTGTCTCTCTGTCTGGCTTTCTCTGTCTCTCTGGCTCTCTGGCTCTCTGGCTCTCTGTCTGTCTCTCTCTGTCTCTCTGTCTCTCTGGCTCCCTGTCTGTCTCTCTCTGTCTCTCTGGCTCTCTGTCTGGCTCTCTCTGTCTCTCTGGCTCTCTGGCTCTCTGTCTGGCTCTCTGGCTCTCTGGCTCTCTCTTTCGCTCTGTCTGGCTCTCTGTCTGTCTGTCTGTCTGTCTGTCTGTCTGTCTGTCTCTCTGTCTGGCTTTCTCTGTCTCTCTGGCTCTCTGTCTGTCTCTCTCTGTCTCTCTGGCTCCCTGTCTGTCTCTCTCTGTCTCTCTGTCTCTCTGTCTGGCTTTCTCTGTCTCTCTGGCTCTCTGGCTCTCTGGCTCTCTGTCTGTCTCTCTCTGTCTCTCTGTCTCTCTGGCTCCCTGTCTGTCTCTCTCTGTCTCTCTGGCTCTCTGTCTGGCTCTCTCTGTCTCTCTGGCTCTCTGGCTCTCTGTCTGGCTCTCTGGCTCTCTGGCTCTCTCTTTCGCTCTGTCTGGCTCTCTGTCTGTCTGTCTGTCTGTCTGTCTGTCTGTCTGTCTGTCTGTCTCTGTCTGTCTGTCTGTCTGTGTCTGTCTCTGTCTGTCTGTCTGTCTGTCTGTCTGTCTGTCTCTCTGGCTCTCTGGCTCTCTGTCTGTCTCTCTGTCTGTCTGTCCAGTTATTGAGTCCTATGTAAACTCATTCCAGGTGTCAGGAGAGTTCATAGCTCCAGGACTGTAAAATGGCGGTGTTGCAGTGTCTTCTAGCCATGTAGTCTCTATACCGCTGTAGTCTCTATACCGCTGTAGTCTCTATACCGCTGTAGTCTCTATACCGCTGTAGTCTCTATACTGCTGTAGCCTCTATACTGCTGTAGCCTCTATACCGCTGTAGCCTCTATACTGCTGTAGTCTCTATACCGCTGTAGTCTCTATACTGCTGTAGTCTCTATACTGCTGTAGCCTCTATACTGCTGTAGCCTCTATACTGCTGTAGACTCTATACTGCTGTAGTCTCTATACTGCTGTAGTCTCTATACTGCTGTAGTCTCTATACTGCTGTAGTCTCTATACTGCTGTAGCCTCTATACTGCTGTAGCCTCTATACTGCTGTAGTCTCTATACTGCTGTAGTATCTATACTGCTGTAGTCTCTATACTGCTGTAGCCTCTATACTGCTGTAGACTCTATACTGCTGTAGTCTCTATACTGCTGTAGCCTCTATACCGCTGTAGTCTCTATACCGCTGTAGCCTCTATACTACTGTAGCCTCTATACTGCTGTAGTCTCTATACTGGTGTAGTCTCTATACTGCTGTAGTCTCTATACTGGTGTAGTCTCTATACCGCTGTAGTCTCTATACTGCTGTAGTCTCTATACCGCTGTAGTCTCTATACCGCTGTAGTCTCTATACTGCTGTAGTCTCTATACTGGTGTAGTCTCTATACCGCTGTAGTCTCTATACTGCTGTAGTCTCTATACTGGTGTAGTCTCTATACTGCTGTAGTCTCTATACTGCTGTAGTCTCTATACTGCTGTAGACTCTATACTGCTGTAGCCTCTATACTGCTGTAGCCTCTATACTGCTGTAGTCTCTATACTGCTGTAGTCTCTATACTGCTGTAGCCTCTATACTACTGTAGCCTCTATACCGCTGTAGCCTCTATACTGCTGTAGCCTCTATACTGCTGTAGACTCTATACTGCTTCTCTATCCTGTCTCTAACCTTTCTCTATGTACAGGAGGCTGGTAGATAGAAGGATCAGGAGGCTGGTAGATAGAAGGATCAGGAGGCTGTAGATAGAAGGATCAGGAGGCTGTAGATAGAAGGATCAGGAGGCTGTAGATAGAAGTACCAGGAGGCTGGTAGATAGAAGTACCAGGAGGCTGGTAGATAGGAGGATCAGGAGGCTGGTAGATAGAAGGATCAGGAGGCTGTAGATAGAAGGATCAGGAGGCTGGTAGATAGAAGGATCAGGAGGCTGTAGATAGAAGGATCAGGAGGCTGTAGATAGAAGGATCAGGAGGCTGGTAGATAGAAGGATCAGGAGGCTGGTAGATAGAAGGATCAGGAGGCTGGTAGATAGAAGGATCAGGAGGCTGGTAGATAGAAGGATCAGGAGGCTGTAGATAGAAGGAAGAATCAAGAGGCTGTAGATAGAAGGAAGGATCAGGAGGCTGTAGATAGAAGTACCAGGAGGCTGGTAGATAGGAGGATCAGGAGGCTGGTAGATAGAAGGAAGGATCAGGAGATTGATAGGGGACATGGTTCTCCCTCACTCCATGCTGTTATTCCTGTATCTCCTCCACCTCCTCCTCCTCCTCCTCCAACTAGATTAGAATAAATGCTCTTGTTGTCATAATTCCTCTTCCTGCCAGTGAAGCACCACTTCTCCTCCTCCTCCTCCTCCTCCTCCCCTCCTCCTCTCCTCCTCCTCCACCTCCTCCACCTCCTCCTCCTCCTCATCCAACTAGATTATAATAAATGCTCATAAATCCTCTTCCTGCCAGTGAAGCACCACTTCTCCTCAGTGGTGTCTTCTCCTCCTCCTCTCCTCCTCCTCCTCTTCCTCCTCTCCTCCTCCTCTCCTCCACCTCCTCCTCCTCCTCCTCCTCCTCCTCCAACTAGATTATAATAAATGCTCTTGTTGTCATAAATCCTCTTCCTGCCAGTGAAGCACCACTTCTCCTCAGTGGTGTCTTCTCCTCCTCCTCTCCTCCTCCTCCTCCTCCTCCTCCTCCTCCTCCACCTCCTCCTCCTCCTCCTCCTCCTCCTCCTCCTCCTCCAACTAGATTATAATAAATCCTCTTCCTGCCAGTGAAGCGCCACTTCTCCTCAGTGGTGTCTTCTCCTCCTCCTCCTCCTCCTCCTCACCTCCTCCTCCTCCTCCTCCTCCTCCTCCTCCTCCTCCTCCTCTCCTCCTCTCCTCCTCCTCCTCCTCCTCCTCCTCCTCCTCCTCTCCTCCTCCTCCACCTCCTCCTCCTCCTCCTCCAACTAGATTATAATAAATCCTCTTCCTGCCAGTGAAGCGCCACTTCTCCTCAGTGGTGTCACGTGTCTTGATGAAGTCATTGTCAGTTCTTTCTGCTCAGGAGAAGAGAGCCTGATTACAGCTGGTTAGAGTTGTATGTTCATGAGGTAAATGAGAGTAAGGCCTTAGTTTTACAGAGGAGAGGAGGAATAGATTTGGTCTCTCTAGCAAGAACGTTTTCCCAGGTTTCTATTTTCTGATAAGCAATTGGTGTGTGTTGTGTGGTGTGTGTGGTGTGTGGTGTGTGTGTGTGTGGTGTGTGTGTGTGTGGTGTGTGTGTGTGTAGATTGGCAATGAGGTGTGTGGTGTGTGTGTGTGTGTGTGGTGTGTGTGTGTGTGTGTGTGGTGTGTGTGTGTGTGGTGTGTGTGTGTGTGGTGTGTGTGTGTGTAGATTGGCAATGAGGTGTGTGGTGTGTGTGTGTGGTGTGTGGTGTGTGGTGTGTGGTGTGTGTGGTGTGTGTGTGTGTAGATTGGCAATGTGGTGTGTGTGTGTGTGTGGTGTGTGTGTGTGTGTAGATTGGCAATGTGGTGTGTGTGTGTGTGTGTGTGTGTGTGTGTGTGTGTGTGTGTGTGTGTGTATCAGGCCTAGCCTGTGATTAATGTGTTGGCAGTAGAGTTTGGGCAGAGTGATGTCACATCGCAGCAGGTGTCTCAGCAGAGAGCCTGATAACCGCAGCTGGGACGGAACAATCACTCACTCACACACACACACACACACACACACACACACACACTCACACTCACACACACACACTCACACACACACACACACACACACACACACACACACACGCACACACGCTAATGGTAGAGGTACCCAGGTGCAGTGGACTCATCTCTTCCCTGGAGGGAGAAGAGGAAGATGTTGATGTATTGAGGTTGAGAGACAGTGATCAGAGAGGAAGATGTTGATTTATTGAGAGACAGGGATCAGAGAGGAAGATGTTGATTTATTGAGAGACAGTGATCAGAGAGGAAGATGTTGATTTATTGAGAGACGGGGATCAGAGAGGAAGATGTTGATTTATTGAGAGACAGGGATCAGAGAGGAAGATGTTGATTTATTGAGAGACAGGGATCAGAGAGGAAGAGGTTGATGTCAGATGAGAGACAGGGATCAGAGAGGAAGATGTTGATTTATTGAGAGACAGTGATCAGAGAGGAAGATGTTGATTTATTGAGAGACGGGGATCAGAGAGGAAGATGTTGATTTATTGAGAGACAGGGATCAGAGAGGAAGATGTTGATTTATTGAGAGACAGGGATCAGAGAGGAAGAGGTTGATGTCAGATGAGAGACAGGGATCAGAGAGGAAGATGTTGATTTATTGAGAGACAGTGATCAGAGAGGAAGATGTTGATTTATTGAGAGACAGGGATCAGAGAGGAAGATGTTGATGGAGGATGAGAGACAGGGATCAGAGAGGAAGATGTTGATGGAGGATGAGAGACAGGGATTAGAGAGGAAGATGTTGATGGAGGATGAGAGACGGGGATCAGAGAGGAAGATGTTGATTTATTGAGAGACAGTGATCAGAGAGGAAGATGTTGATGGAGGATGAGAGACAGGGATCAGAGAGGAAGATGTTGATTTATTGAGAGACAGTGATCAGAGAGGAAGATGTTGATGTATTGAGAGACAGGGATCAGAGAGGAAGATGTTGATGTATTGAGAGACAGGGATCAGAGAGGAAGAGGTTGATGTATTGAGAGACAGGGATCAGAGAGGAAGATGTTGATGTATTGAGAGACAGTGATCAGAGAGGAAGATGTTGATTTATTGAGAGACAGGGATCAGAGAGGAAGATGTTGATTTATTGAGAGACAGTGATCAGAGAGGAAGATGTTGATTTATTGAGAGACGGGGATCAGAGAGGAAGATGTTGATTTATTGAGAGACAGGGATCAGAGAGGAAGATGTTGATTTATTGAGAGACAGGGATCAGAGAGGAAGAGGTTGATGTCAGATGAGAGACAGGGATCAGAGAGGAAGATGTTGATTTATTGAGAGACAGTGATCAGAGAGGAAGATGTTGATTTATTGAGAGACGGGGATCAGAGAGGAAGATGTTGATTTATTGAGAGACAGGGATCAGAGAGGAAGATGTTGATTTATTGAGAGACAGGGATCAGAGAGGAAGAGGTTGATGTCAGATGAGAGACAGGGATCAGAGAGGAAGATGTTGATTTATTGAGAGACAGTGATCAGAGAGGAAGATGTTGATTTATTGAGAGACAGGGATCAGAGAGGAAGATGTTGATGGAGGATGAGAGACAGGGATCAGAGAGGAAGATGTTGATGGAGGATGAGAGACAGGGATTAGAGAGGAAGATGTTGATGGAGGATGAGAGACGGGGATCAGAGAGGAAGATGTTGATTTATTGAGAGACAGTGATCAGAGAGGAAGATGTTGATGGAGGATGAGAGACAGGGATCAGAGAGGAAGATGTTGATTTATTGAGAGACAGTGATCAGAGAGGAAGATGTTGATGTATTGAGAGACAGGGATCAGAGAGGAAGATGTTGATGTATTGAGAGACAGGGATCAGAGAGGAAGAGGTTGATGTATTGAGAGACAGGGATCAGAGAGGAAGATGTTGATGTATTGAGAGACAGTGATCAGAGAGGAAGATGTTGATTTATTGAGAGACAGGGATCAGAGAGGAAGATGTTGATGTCAGATGAGAGACAGGGATTAGAGAGGAAGATGTTGATGGAGGATGAGAGACAGGGATTAGAGAGGAAGATGTTGATGTCAGATGAGAGACAGGGATCAGAGAGGAAGATGTTGATGTCAGATGAGAGACGGGGATCAGAGAGGAAGATGTTGATGTATTGAGAGACAGGGATCAGAGAGGAAGATGTTGATTTATTGAGAGACAGGGATCAGAGAGGAAGATGTTGATGGAGGATGAGAGACAGGGATCAGAGAGGAAGATGTTGATTTATTGAGAGACAGTGATCAGAGAGGAAGATGTTGATGGAGGATGAGAGACAGGGATCAGAGAGGAAGATGTTGATTTATTGAGAGACAGGGATCAGAGAGGAAGATGTTGATGTATTGAGAGACAGGGATCAGAGAGGAAGATGTTGATGTATTGAGAGACAGGGATCAGAGAGGAAGATGTTGATTTATTGAGAGACAGGGATCAGAGAGGAAGATGTTGATGTCAGATGAGAGACGGGGATCAGAGAGGAAGATGTTGATGTATTGAGAGACAGTGATCAGAGAGGAAGATGTTGATGTATTGAGAGACAGGGATCAGAGAGGAAGATGTTGATTTATTGAGAGACAGGGATCAGAGAGGAAGATGTTGATGTATTGAGGATGAGAGACAGGGATCAGAGAGGAAGAGGTTGATGTATTGAGGATGAGAGACAGGGATCAGAGAGGAAGATGTTGATGTATTGAGAGACAGGGATCAGAGAGGAAGATGTTGATGTATTGAGAGACAGGGATCAGAGAGGAAGATGTTGATTTATTGAGAGACAGGGATCAGAGAGGAAGATGTTGATGTATTGAGGATGAGAGACAGGGATCAGAGAGGAAGAGGTTGATGTATTGAGGATGAGAGACAGGGATCAGAGAGGAAGATGTTGATGTATTGAGGATGAGAGACAGGGATCAGAGAGGAAGATGTTGATGGAGGATGAGAGACAGGGGATCAGAGAGGAAGATGTTGATGTATTGAGGATGAGAGACAGGGATCAGAGAGGAAGAGGTTGATGTATTGAGGATGAGAGACAGGGATCAGAGAGGAAGATGTTGATGTATTGAGGATGAGAGACAGGGATCAGAGAGGAAGATGTTGATGGAGGATGAGAGACGGGGATCAGAGAGGAAGATGTTGATTTATTGAGAGACAGTGATCAGAGAGGAAGATGTTGATGTATTGAGAGACAGGGATCAGAGAGGAAGATGTTGATGGAGGATGAGAGACAGGGATCAGAGAGGAAGATGTTGATGTATTGAGAGACAGGGATCAGAGAGGAAGATGTTGATGTATTGAGAGACGGGGATCAGAGAGGAAGATGTTGATGGAGGATGAGAGACGGTGATCAGAGAGGAAGATGTTGATGGAGGATGAGAGACAGGGATCAGAGAGGAAGAGGTTGATGTATTGAGGATGAGAGACAGGGATCAGAGAGGAAGATGTTGATGGAGGATGAGAGACAGGGATCAGAGAGGAAGAGGTTGATGTATTGAGGATGAGAGACAGGGATCAGAGAGGAAGATGTTGATGGAGGATGAGAGACGGGGATCAGAGAGGAAGATGTTGATTTATTGAGAGACAGGGATCAGAGAGGAAGATGTTGATTTATTGAGAGACAGTGATCAGAGAGGAAGATGTTGATGGAGGATGAGAGACGGGGATCAGAGAGGAAGATGTTGATGTATTGAGAGACAGGGATCAGAGAGGAAGATGTTG
This sequence comes from Oncorhynchus mykiss, assembly GCF_057628025.1. Classification (NCBI taxonomy): domain Eukaryota; kingdom Metazoa; phylum Chordata; class Actinopteri; order Salmoniformes; family Salmonidae; genus Oncorhynchus; species Oncorhynchus mykiss. Next base: position 79,743,005 of record NC_143036.1, on the reverse strand, counting down.
ATGGAGGATGAGAGACGGTGATCAGAGAGGAAGATGTTGATTTATTGAGAGACAGGGATCAGAGAGGAAGATGTTGATGGAGGATGAGAGACAGGGATCAGAGAGGAAGATGTTGATTTATTGAGAGACAGGGATCAGAGAGGAAGATGTTGATGTCAGATGAGAGACGGGGATCAGAGAGGAAGATGTTGATTTATTGAGAGACAGGGATCAGAGAGGAAGATGTTGATGGAGGATGAGAGACGGTGATCAGAGAGGAAGATGTTGATTTATTGAGAGACAGGGATCAGAGAGGAAGATGTTGATGGAGGATGAGAGACAGGGATCAGAGAGGAAGATGTTGATTTATTGAGAGACAGGGATCAGAGAGGAAGATGTTGATGGAGGATGAGAGACAGGGATCAGAGAGGAAGAGGTTGATGTATTGAGGATGAGAGACAGGGATCAGAGAGGAAGATGTTGATGGAGGATGAGAGACAGGGATCAGAGAGGAAGAGGTTGATGTATTGAGGATGAGAGACAGGGATCAGAGAGGAAGATGTTGATGGAGGATGAGAGACGGGGATCAGAGAGGAAGATGTTGATTTATTGAGAGACAGTGATCAGAGAGGAAGATGTTGATGGAGGATGAGAGACGGGGATCAGAGAGGAAGATGTTGATGGAGGATGAGAGACAGTGATCAGAGAGGAAGATGTTGATTTATTGAGAGACAGGGATCAGAGAGGAAGAGGTTGATGGAGGATGAGAGACAGTGATCAGAGAGGAAGATGTTGATTTATTGAGAGACAGTGATCAGAGAGGAAGATGTTGATGGAGGATGAGAGACGGGGATCAGAGAGGAAGATGTTGATGTATTGAGAGACAGGGATCAGAGAGGAAGATATTGATGTATTGAGCGACAGGGATCAGAGAGGAAGATGTTGATGGAGGATGAGAGACGTTGATCAGAGAGGAAGATGTTGATTTATTGAGAGACAGGGATCAGAGAGGAAGATGTTGATGTATTGAGAGACAGGGATCAGAGAGGAAGATGTTGATTTATTGAGAGACAGGGATCAGAGAGGAAGATGTTGATGGAGGATGAGAGACGGTGATCAGAGAGGAAGATGTTGATTTATTGAGAGACAGGGATCAGAGAGGAAGATGTTGATGTATTGAGAGACAGGGATCAGAGAGGAAGATGTTTATGGAGGATGAGAGACGGGGATCAGAGAGGAAGATGTTGATTTATTGAGGATGAGAGACAGTGATCAGAGAGGAAGATGTTGATGTCAGATGAGAGACGGGGATCAGAGAGGAAGATGTTGATGTATTGAGTGACAGTGATCAGAGAGGAAGATGTTGATGTATTGAGAGACAGTGAAGATGAAATACTGTAATGGGAGTAGTTGTGGGATTGGTGTTGATGTGCTAACTGCTAGGGGGATCACCATCTAGCCAAAACAGATGGAAACACTAATGATGCTAGAATGATGATGGTACAAATGACTGTCTGTATGATGGTGTGTGGGTGGCCCTCTGCTTTGGAAAACACATCCAGAGAGAGAGAGAGACAGAGAGAGAGACAGAGAGAGAGACAGAGAGAGAGACAGAGAGAGAGACAGAGAGAGAGGGGGGGGGGGAGACAGAGAGGGAGAGGGAGGGAGAGAGACAGACAGAGAGACCGAGAGAGAGACAGAGAGAGAGAGAGAGAGCCCAAAATAATGGTGTTCCAAAAAAGGTCCAGTCACCAGGACCACAAATACAAATTCCATCTAGACACTGTTGCCCTAGAGCACACAAAAAACTATACATACCTTGGCCTAAACATCAGCGCCACAGGTAACTTCCACAAAGCTGTGAACGATCTGAGAGACAAGGCAAGAAGGGCATTCTATGCCATCAAAAGGAACATACATTTCAACATACCAATTAGGATTTGGCTAAATATACTTGAATCAGTCATAGAGCCCATTGCCCTTTATAGTTGTGAGGTCTGGGGTCCGCTCACCAACCAAGACTTCACAAAATGGGACAAACACCAAATTGAGACTCTGCACGCAGAATTCTGCAAAAATATCCTCCGTGTACAACGTAGAACACCAAATAATGCATGCAGAGCAGAATTAGGCCGATACCCACTAATTATCAAAATCCAGAAAAGAGCCGTTAAATTCTACAACCACCTAAAAGGAAGTGATTCACAAACCTTCCATAACAAAGCCATCACCTACAGAGAGATGAACCTGGAGAAGAGTCCCCTAAGCAAACTGGTCCTGGGGCTCTGTTCACAAACACAAACACACCCTACAGAGCCCCAGGACAACAGCAGAATTAGACCCAACCAAATCATGAGAAAACAAAAAGATAACTACTTGACACATTGGAAAGAATTAACAAAAAAACAGAGCAAACTAGAATGCTATTTGGCCCTAAACAGAGAGTACACAGCGGCAGAATACCTGACCACGGTGACTGACCCAAAATTAAGGAAAGCTTTGACTATGTACAGACTCAGTGAGCATAGCCTTGCTATTGAGAAAGGCCGCCGTAGGCAGACATGGCTCTCAAGAGAAGACAGGCTATGTGCTCACTGCCCACAAAATGAGGTGGAAACTGAGCTGCACTTCCTAACCTCCTGCCCAATGTATGACCATATTAGAGAGACATATTTCCCTCAGATTACACAGATCCACAAAGAATTCGAAAACAAATCCAAATTTGAAAAACTCCCATATCTACTGGGTGAAATACCACATTGTGCCATCACAGCAGCAAGATTTGTGACCTGTTGCCACGAGAAAAGGGCAACCAGTGAAGAACAAACACCATTGTAAATACAACCCATATTTATGCTTATTTATTTTATCTTGTGTCCTTTAACCATTTGTACATTGTTAAAACACTGTATATATATATAATATGACATTTGTAATGTCTTTACTGTTTTGAAACTTCTGTATGTGTAATGTTTACTGTTAATTTTTGTTGTTTTTCACTTTATATATTCACTTTGTATGTTGTCTACCTCACTTGCTTTGGCAATGTTAACACATGTTTCCCATGCCAATAAAGCCCTTGAATTGAATTTAATTGAATTGAGAGAGAGAGAGAGAGAGAGGCAGAGAGAGAGAGGGAGAGAGAGAGAAGAAGATGGGA
>NC_143036.1:79682366-79737366 GCF_057628025.1 Oncorhynchus mykiss | reverse complement strand
GTAAGAGTGTCCATGATGGAGTCTCTGAATGAAGAGACTGAGATTAAACTGTCAGTAAGAGTGTCCATGATGGAGTCTCTGAATGAAGAGACTGAGATTAAACTGTCAGTAAGAGTGTCCATGATGGAGTCTCTGAATGAAGAGACTGAGATTAAACTGTCAGTAAGAGTGTCCATGATGGAGTCTCTGAATGAAGAGACTGAGATTAAACTGTCAGTAAGAGTGTCCATGATGGAGTCTCTGAATGAAGAGACTGAGATTAAACTGTCAGTAAGAGTGTCCATGATGGAGTCTCTGAATGAAGAGACTGAGATTAAACTGTCAGTAAGAGTGTCCATGATGGAGTCTCTGAATGAAGAGACTGAGATTAAACTGTCAGTAAGAGTGTCCATGATGGAGTCTTTGAATGAAGAGATTGAGATAAAACTGTCAGTAAGAGTGTCCATGATGGAGTCTTTGAATGAAGAGACTGAGATTAAACTGTCAGTAAGAGTGTCCATGATGGAGTCTCTGAATGAAGAGACTGAGATTAAACTGTCAGTAAGAGTGTCAATGATGGAGTCTCTGAATGAAGAGACTGAGATTAAACTGTCAGTAAGAGTGTCCATGATGGAGTCTTTGAATGAAGAGACTGAGATTAAACTGTCAGTAAGAGTGTCCATGATGGAGTCTTTGAATGAAGAGACTGAGATTAAACTGTCAGTAAGAGTGTCCATGATGGAGTCTTTGAATGAAGAGACTGAGATTAAACTGTCAGTAAGAGTGTCCATGATGGAGTCTTTGAATGAAGAGACTGAGATTAAACTGTCAGTAAGAGTGTCCATGATGGAGTCTTTGAATGAAGAGACTGAGATTAAACTGTCAGTAAGAGTGTCCATGATGGAGTCTTTGAATGAAGAGACTGAGATTAAACTGTCAGTAAGAATGTCCATGATGGAGTCTTTGAATGAAGAGACTGAGATTAAACTGTCAGTAAGAGTGTCCATGATGGAGTCTTTGAATGAAGAGACTGAGATTAAACTGTCAGTAAGAGTGTCCATGATGGAGTCTTTGAATGAAGAGACTGAGATTAAACTGTCAGTAAGAGTGTCCATGATGGAGTCTTTGAATGAAGAGACTGAGATTAAACATGTCATGTTTGAGTCTGTGTTGCAGCACGCCTGTCACGTTCTGACCTTTAGTAAAAAAAATTATGTCTTTGTGTTCGGTTGGTCAGGGCGTGAGTTGTGGTGGGTAGTCTATGTCTTTGTGTTAGGTTGTTCAGGTCGTGAGTTGGGGTGGGTAGTCTATGTCTTTGTGTTAGGTTGGTCAGGGCGTGAGTTGTGGTGGGTAGTCTATGTCTTTGTGTTAGGTTGGTCAGGGCGTGAGTTGGAGTGGGTAGTCTATGTCTTTGTGTTAGGTTGGTCAGGGCGTCAGTTGTGGTGGGTAGTCTATGTCTTTGTGTTAGGTTGGTCAGGGCGTGAGTTGTGGTGGGTAGTCTATGTCTTTGTGTTAGGTTGTTCAGGTCGTGAGTTGGGGTGGGTAGTCTATGTCTTTGTGTTAGGTTGGTCAGGGCGTGAGTTGTGGTGGGTAGTCTATGTCTTTGTGTTAGGTTGTTCAGGTCGTGAGTTGGAGTGGGTAGTCTATGTCTTTGTGTTCAGTTGGTCAGGGCGTGAGTTGGAGTGGGTAGTCTATGTCTTTGTGTTAGGTTGGTCAGGGCGTGAGTTGGAGTGGGTAGTCTTTGTGTTAGGTTGGTCAGGGCGTGAGTTGGAGTGGGTAGTCTATGTCTTTGTGTTAGGTTGGTCAGGGCGTGAGTTGGAGTGGGTAGTCTATGTCTTTGTGTTAGGTTGGTCAGGGCGTGAGTTGGAGTGGGTAGTCTATGTCTTTGTGTTAGGTTGGTCAGGGCGTGAGTTGGAGTGGGTAGTCTATGTCTTTGTGTTAGGTTGTTCAGGTCGTGAGTTGGAGTGGGTAGTCTATGTCTTTGTGTTAGGTTGGTCAGGGCGTGAGTTGGGGTGGGTAGTCTATGTCTTTGTGTTAGGTTGGTCAGGGCGTGAGTTGGAGTGGGTTGTCTATGTTCTTTTTTCTATGTTGTTATATTTCTACGTGTTTGGCCTAGTATGGTTCTCAATCAGAGAACAGAGTTCGTTGTCTCTGACTGAGAACCACACTTAGGTAGCCTTTTCCCACCTGGGTTTTGTGGGGGATTATTTTCTGTTTAGCGTGTCTGCACCAGACACAACTGTTTCGGTTTCATTTTTTTCGTTCTCTTGTTGTTGTTTTTTTGTCATTGAGTGTTCCGTTCTGTTTAAATATCATGAACGCGTTCCACGCTGCGTATTGGTCCGATCTCTCAATTTAAACATACTACACAACATAACAGTAGACTGGGCTGCTGGGGATTTAGACATACTACACAACATTACAGTAGACTGGGCTGCTGGGGATTTAAACATACTACACAACATAACAGTAGACTGGGCTGCTGGGGATTTAAACATACTACACAACATTACAGTAGACTGGGCTGCTGGGGATTTAAACATACTACACAACATAACAGTAGACTGGGCTGCTGGGGATTTAAACATACTACACAACATAACAGTAGACTGGGCTGCTGGGGATTTAAACATACAACATAACAGTAGACTGGGCTGCTGGGGATTTAAACATACTACACAACATAACAGTAGACTGGGCTGCTGGGGATTTAAACATACTACACAACATTACAGTAGACTGGGCTGCTGGGGATTTAAACATACTACACAACACAACAGTAGACTGGGCTGCTGGGGATTTAAACATACTACACAACATAACAGTAGACTGGGCTGCTGGGGGATTTAAACAAACTACACAACATAACAGTAGACTGGGTTGCTGGGGGATTTAAACATACTACACAACATAACAGTAGACTGGGCTGCTGGGGATTTAAACATACTACACAACATAACAGTAGGCTGGGCTGCTGGGGGATTTAAACATACAACACAACATAACAGTAGACTGGACTGCTGGGGATTTAAACATACAACATAACAGTAGACTGGGCTGCTGGGGATTTAAACATACTACACAACATAACAGTAGACTGGGCTGCTGGGGGATTTAAACATACAACACAACATAACAGTAGACTGGACTGCTGGGGATTTAAACATACAACATAACAGTAGACTGGGCTGCTGGGGATTTAAACATACTACACAACATTACAGTAGACTGGGCTGCTGGGGATTTAAACATACAACATAACAGTAGACTGGGCTGCTGGGGATTTAAACATACTACACAACATAACAGTAGACTGGGCTGCTGGGGGATTTAAACATACTACACAACATAACAGTACACTGGACTGCTGGGGATTTAAACATACTACACAACATTACAGTAGACTGGGCTGCTGGGGATTTAAACATACTACACAACATAACAGTAGACTGGGCTGCTGGGGATTTAAACATACTACACAACATAACAGTAGACTGGGCTGCTGGGGGATTTAAACATACTACACAACATAACAGTAGACTGGGCTGCTGGGGATTTAAACATACAACACAACATAACAGTAGACTGGGCTGCTGGGGATTTAAACATACTACACAACATAACAGTAGACTGGGCTGCTGGGGATTTAAACATACTACACAACATAACAGTAGACTGGGCTGCTGGGGATTTAAACATACTACACAACATAACAGTAGACTGGGCTGCTGGGGATTTAAACATACTACACAACATAACAGTAGACTGGGCTGCTGGGGATTTAAACATACAACATAACAGTAGACTGGGCTGCTGGGGATTTAAACATACTACACAACATAACAGTAGACTGGGCTGCTGGGGATTTAAACATACTACACAACATAACAGTAGACTGGACTGCTGGGGATTTAAACATGCTACACAACATAACAGTAGACTGGGCTGCTGGGGATTTAAACATACAACATAACAGTAGACTGGGCTGCTGGGGATTTAAACATACTACACAACATTACAGTAGACTGGGCTGCTGGGGATTTAAACATACAACATAACAGTAGACTGGGCTGCTGGGGATTTAAACATACTACACAACATAACAGTAGACTGGGCTGCTGGGGATTTAAACATACTACACAACATAACAGTAGACTGGGCTGCTGGGGATTTAAACATACAACATAACAGTAGACTGGGCTGCTGGGGATTTAAACATACTACACAACATAACAGTAGACTGGACTGCTGGGGATTTAAACATGCTACACAACATAACAGTAGACTGGACTGCTGGGGATTTAAACATACAACATAACAGTAGACTGGGCTGCTGGGGATTTAAACATACAACATTACAGTAGACTGGGCTGCTGGGGATTTAAACATGCTACACAACATTACAGTAGACTGGGCTGCTGGGGATTTAAACATGCTACACAACATTACAGTAGACTGGGCTGCTGGGGATTTAAACATACTACACAACATAACAGTAGACTGGACTGCTGGGGATTTAAACATGCTACACAACATAACAGTAGACTGGGCTGCTGGGGATTTAAACATACAACATAACAGTAGACTGGGCTGCTGGGGATTTAAACATACTACACAACATAACAGTAGACTGGACTGCTGGGGATTTAAACATACAACATAACAGTAGACTGGGCTGCTGGGGATTTAAACATACTACACAACATAACAGTAGACTGGGCTGCTGGGGATTTAAACATACTACACAACATAACAGTAGACTGGGCTGCTGGGGATTTAAACATACTACACAACATAACAGTAGACTGGGCTGCTGGGGATTTAAACATACTACACAACATAACAGTAGACTGGACTGCTGGGGATTTAAACATGCTACACAACATAACAGTAGACTGGGCTGCTGGGGATTTAAACATACAACATAACAGTAGACTGGGCTGCTGGGGATTTAAACATACTACACAACATTACAGTAGACTGGGCTGCTGGGGATTTAAACATACAACATAACAGTAGACTGGGCTGCTGGGGATTTAAACATACTACACAACATAACAGTAGACTGGGCTGCTGGGGATTTAAACATACTACACAACATAACAGTAGACTGGGCTGCTGGGGATTTAAACATACAACATAACAGTAGACTGGGCTGCTGGGGATTTAAACATACTACACAACATAACAGTAGACTGGACTGCTGGGGATTTAAACATGCTACACAACATAACAGTAGACTGGACTGCTGGGGATTTAAACATACAACATAACAGTAGACTGGGCTGCTGGGGATTTAAACATACAACATTACAGTAGACTGGGCTGCTGGGGATTTAAACATGCTACACAACATTACAGTAGACTGGGCTGCTGGGGATTTAAACATGCTACACAACATTACAGTAGACTGGGCTGCTGGGGATTTAAACATACTACACAACATAACAGTAGACTGGACTGCTGGGGATTTAAACATGCTACACAACATAACAGTAGACTGGGCTGCTGGGGATTTAAACATACAACATAACAGTAGACTGGGCTGCTGGGGATTTAAACATACTACACAACATAACAGTAGACTGGACTGCTGGGGATTTAAACATACAACATAACAGTAGACTGGGCTGCTGGGGATTTAAACATACTACACAACATAACAGTAGACTGGGCTGCTGGGGATTTAAACATACTACACAACATAACAGTAGACTGGGCTGCTGGGGATTTAAACATACTACACAACACAACAGTAGACTGGGCTGCTGGGGATTTAAACATACAACATAACAGTAGACTGGGCTGCTGGGGATTTAAACATACTACACAACATAACAGTAGACTGGGCTGCTGGGGATTTAAACATGCTTCACAACATAACAGTAGACTGGGCTGCTGGGGATTTAAACATACAACATAACAGTAGACTGGGCTGCTGGGGATTTAAACATACTACACAACACAACAGTAGACTGGACTGCTGGGGATTTAAACATACAACATAACAGTAGACTGGGCTGCTGGGGATTTAAACATACTACACCACATAACAGTAGACTGGGCTGCTGGGGATTTAAACATACTACACAACATAACAGTAGACTGGGCTGCTGGGGATTTAAACATACTACACAACATTACAGTAGACTGGGCTGCTGGGGATTTAAACATACTACACAACATAACAGTAGACTGGGCTGCTGGGGATTTAAACATACTACACAACATTACAGTAGACTGGGCTGCTGGGGATTTAAACATACTACACAACATAACAGTAGACTGGACTGCTGGGGATTTAAACATACAACATAACAGTAGACTGGGCTGCTGGGGATTTAAACATACAACATAACAGTAGACTGGGCTGCTGGGGATTTAAACATACTACACAACATAACAGTAGACTGGGCTGCTGGGGATTTAAGCATACTACACAACATAACAGTAGACTGGGCTGCTGGGGATTTAAACATACTACACAACATAACAGTAGACTGGGCTGCTGGGGATTTAAACATACTACACAACATAACAGTAGACTGGGCTGCTGGGGATTTAAACATACAACATAACAGTAGACTGGGCTGCTGGGGATTTAAACATACTACACAACATAACAGTAGACTGGGCTGCTGGGGATTTAAACATACTACACAACATAACAGTAGACTGGACTGCTGGGGATTTAAACATACAACATAACAGTAGACTGGGCTGCTGGGGATTTAAACATACAACATTACAGTAGACTGGGCTGCTGGGGATTTAAACATACAACACAACATAACAGTAGACTGGGCTGCTGGGGATTTAAACATACAACACAACATAACAGTAGACTGGGCTGCTGGGGATTTAAACATACTACACAACAGTAGACTGGGCTGCTGGGGATTTAAACATACAACATTACAGTAGACTGGGCTGCTGGGGATTTAAACATACAACACAACAGTAGACTGGGCTGCTGGGGATTTAAACATACAACACAACATAACAGTAGACTGGGCTGCTGGGGATTTAAACATACAACACAACATAACAGTAGACTGGGCTGCTGGGGATTTAAACATACTACACAACATAACAGTAGACTGGGCTGCTGGGGATTTAAACATACAACATAACAGTAGACTGGGCTGCTGGTGATTTAAACATACTACACAACACAACAGTAGACTGGGCTGCTGGGGATTTAAACATACTACACAACATAACAGTAGACTGGACTGCTGGGGATTTAAACATACTACACAACATAACAGTAGACTGGGCTGCTGGGGGATTTAAACATACAACATAACAGTAGACTGGGCTGCTGGGGATTTAAACATACAACATAACAGTAGACTGGGCTGCTGGGGATTTAAACATACTACACAACACAACAGTAGACTGGGCTGCTGGGGATTTAAACATACTACACAACATAACAGTAGACTGGGCTGCTGGGGATTTAAACATACAACATAACAGTAGACTGGGCTGCTGGGGATTTAAACATACTACACAACACAACAGTAGACTGGGCTGCTGGGGGATTTAAACATACAACATAACAGTAGACTGGGCTGCTGGGGATTTAAACATACAACATAACAGTAGACTGGGCTGCTGGGGATTTAAACATACTACACAACATAACAGTAGGCTGGGCTGCTGGGGATTTAAACATACTACACAACATAACAGTAGACTGGGCTGCTGGGGATTTAAACATACTACACAACATAACAGTAGACTGGGCTGCTGGGGATTTAAACATACTACACAACATAACAGTAGACTGGGCTGCTGGGGATTTAAACATACTACACAACATAACAGTAGACTGGGCTGCTGGGGATTTAAACATACTACACAACATAACAGTAGACTGGGCTGCTGGGGATTTAAACATACTACACAACATAACAGTAGACTGGGCTGCTGGGGATTTAAACATACTACACAACATAACAGTAGACTGGGCTGCTGGGGATTTAAACATACTACACAACATTACAGTAGACTGGGCTGCTGGGGATTTAAACATACAACATAACAGTAGACTGGGCTGCTGGGGATTTAAACATACAACACAACATAACAGTAGACTGGGCTGCTGGGGATTTAAACATACAACATAACAGTAGACTGGGCTTCTGGGGATTTAAACATACTACACAACATAACAGTAGACTGGGCTGCTGGGGATTTAAACATACAACATAACAGTAGACTGGGCTGCTGGGGATTTAAACATACTACACAACATTACAGTAGACTGGGCTGCTGGGGATTTAAACATACTACACAACATAACAGTAGACTGGGCTGCTGGGGATTTAAACATGCTACACAACATAACAGTAGACTGGGCTGCTGGGGATTTAAACATACTACATAACATAACAGTAGACTGGGCTGCTGGGGATTTAAACATACTACACAACATAACAGTAGACTGGGCTGCTGGGGATTTAAACATACTACACAACATTACAGTAGACTGGGCTGCTGGGGATTTAAACATACTACACAACATTACAGTAGACTGGGCTGCTGGGGATTTAAACATACAACATAACAGTAGACTGGGCTGCTGGGGATTTAAACATACTACACAACATTACAGTAGACTGGGCTGCTGGGGATTTAAACATACTACACAACATAACAGTAGACTGGGCTGCTGGGGATTTAAACATACTACACAACATTACAGTAGACTGGACTGCTGGGGATTTAAACATACTACACAACATAACAGTAGACTGGGCTGCTGGGGATTTAAACATACTACACAACATAACAGTAGACTGGACTGCTGGGGATTTAAACATACAACATAACAGTAGACTGGGCTGCTGGGGATTTAAACATACAACATAACAGTAGACTGGGCTGCTGGGGATTTAAACATACTACACAACATAACAGTAGACTGGGCTGCTGGGGATTTAAGCATACTACACAACATAACAGTAGACTGGGCTGCTGGGGATTTAAACATACTACACAACATAACAGTAGACTGGGCTGCTGGGGATTTAAACATACTACACAACATAACAGTAGACTGGGCTGCTGGGGATTTAAACATACAACATAACAGTAGACTGGGCTGCTGGGGATTTAAACATACTACACAACATAACAGTAGACTGGGCTGCTGGGGATTTAAACATACTACACAACATAACAGTAGACTGGACTGCTGGGGATTTAAACATACAACATAACAGTAGACTGGGCTGCTGGGGATTTAAACATACAACATTACAGTAGACTGGGCTGCTGGGGATTTAAACATACAACACAACATAACAGTAGACTGGGCTGCTGGGGATTTAAACATACAACACAACATAACAGTAGACTGGGCTGCTGGGGATTTAAACATACTACACAACAGTAGACTGGGCTGCTGGGGATTTAAACATACAACATTACAGTAGACTGGGCTGCTGGGGATTTAAACATACAACACAACAGTAGACTGGGCTGCTGGGGATTTAAACATACAACACAACATAACAGTAGACTGGGCTGCTGGGGATTTAAACATACAACACAACATAACAGTAGACTGGGCTGCTGGGGATTTAAACATACTACACAACATAACAGTAGACTGGGCTGCTGGGGATTTAAACATACAACATAACAGTAGACTGGGCTGCTGGTGATTTAAACATACTACACAACATAACAGTAGGCTGGGCTGCTGGGGATTTAAACATACTACACAACATAACAGTAGACTGGGCTGCTGGGGATTTAAACATACTACACAACATAACAGTAGACTGGGCTGCTGGGGATTTAAACATACTACACAACATAACAGTAGACTGGGCTGCTGGGGATTTAAACATACTACACAACATAACAGTAGACTGGGCTGCTGGGGATTTAAACATACTACACAACATAACAGTAGACTGGGCTGCTGGGGATTTAAACATACTACACAACATAACAGTAGACTGGGCTGCTGGGGATTTAAACATACTACACAACATTACAGTAGACTGGGCTGCTGGGGATTTAAACATACAACATAACAGTAGACTGGGCTGCTGGGGATTTAAACATACAACACAACATAACAGTAGACTGGGCTGCTGGGGATTTAAACATACAACATAACAGTAGACTGGGCTTCTGGGGATTTAAACATACTACACAACATAACAGTAGACTGGGCTGCTGGGGATTTAAACATACAACATAACAGTAGACTGGGCTGCTGGGGATTTAAACATACTACACAACATTACAGTAGACTGGGCTGCTGGGGATTTAAACATACTACACAACATAACAGTAGACTGGGCTGCTGGGGATTTAAACATGCTACACAACATAACAGTAGACTGGGCTGCTGGGGATTTAAACATACTACATAACATAACAGTAGACTGGGCTGCTGGGGATTTAAACATACTACACAACATAACAGTAGACTGGGCTGCTGGGGATTTAAACATACTACACAACATTACAGTAGACTGGGCTGCTGGGGATTTAAACATACTACACAACATTACAGTAGACTGGGCTGCTGGGGATTTAAACATACAACATAACAGTAGACTGGGCTGCTGGGGATTTAAACATATTACACAACACAACAGTAGACTGGGCTGCTGGGGATTTAAACATACAACATAACAGTAGACTGGGCTGCTGGGGATTTAAACATACTACACAACATAACAGTAGACTGGGCTGCTGGGGATTTAAACATGCTTCACAACATAACAGTAGACTGGGCTGCTGGGGATTTAAACATACAACATAACAGTAGACTGGGCTGCTGGGGATTTAAACATACTACACAACACAACAGTAGACTGGACTGCTGGGGATTTAAACATACAACATAACAGTAGACTGGGCTGCTGGGGATTTAAACATACTACACCACATAACAGTAGACTGGGCTGCTGGGGATTTAAACATACTACACAACACAACAGTAGACTGGGCTGCTGGGGATTTAAACATACAACATAACAGTAGACTGGGCTGCTGGGGATTTAAACATACTACACAACATAACAGTAGACTGGGCTGCTGGGGATTTAAACATGCTTCACAACATAACAGTAGACTGGGCTGCTGGGGATTTAAACATACAACATAACAGTAGACTGGGCTGCTGGGGATTTAAACATACTACACAACACAACAGTAGACTGGACTGCTGGGGATTTAAACATACAACATAACAGTAGACTGGGCTGCTGGGGATTTAAACATACTACACCACATAACAGTAGACTGGGCTGCTGGGGATTTAAACATACTACACCACATAACAGTAGACTGGGCTGCTGGGGATTTAAACATACTACACAACATTACAGTAGACTGGGCTGCTGGGGATTTAAACATACTACACAACATAACAGTAGACTGGGCTGCTGGGGATTTAAACATACTACACAACATTACAGTAGACTGGGCTGCTGGGGATTTAAACATACTACACAACATAACAGTAGACTGGACTGCTGGGGATTTAAACATACAACATAACAGTAGACTGGGCTGCTGGGGATTTAAACATACAACATAACAGTAGACTGGGCTGCTGGGGATTTAAACATACTACACAACATAACAGTAGACTGGGCTGCTGGGGATTTAAGCATACTACACAACATAACAGTAGACTGGGCTGCTGGGGATTTAAACATACTACACAACATAACAGTAGACTGGGCTGCTGGGGATTTAAACATACTACACAACATAACAGTAGACTGGGCTGCTGGGGATTTAAACATACAACATAACAGTAGACTGGGCTGCTGGGGATTTAAACATACTACACAACATAACAGTAGACTGGGCTGCTGGGGATTTAAACATACTACACAACATAACAGTAGACTGGACTGCTGGGGATTTAAACATACAACATAACAGTAGACTGGGCTGCTGGGGATTTAAACATACAACATTACAGTAGACTGGGCTGCTGGGGATTTAAACATACAACACAACATAACAGTAGACTGGGCTGCTGGGGATTTAAACATACAACACAACATAACAGTAGACTGGGCTGCTGGGGATTTAAACATACTACACAACAGTAGACTGGGCTGCTGGGGATTTAAACATACAACATTACAGTAGACTGGGCTGCTGGGGATTTAAACATACAACACAACAGTAGACTGGGCTGCTGGGGATTTAAACATACAACACAACATAACAGTAGACTGGGCTGCTGGGGATTTAAACATACAACACAACATAACAGTAGACTGGGCTGCTGGGGATTTAAACATACTACACAACATAACAGTAGACTGGGCTGCTGGGGATTTAAACATACAGCACAACATAACAGTAGACTGGGCTGCTGGTGATTTAAACATACTACACAACACAACAGTAGACTGGGCTGCTGGGGGATTTAAACATGCTTCACAACATAACAGTAGACTGGGCTGCTGGGGATTTAAACATACTACACAACACAACAGTAGACTGGGCTGCTGGGGGATTTAAACATACTACACAACATAACAGTAGACTGGGCTGCTGGGGATTTAAACATACAACACAACATAACAGTAGACTGGGCTGCTGGGGGATTTAAACATGCTTCACAACATAACAGTAGACTGGGCTGCTGGGGATTTAAACATACTACACAACACAACAGTAGACTGGGCTGCTGGGGGATTTAAACATACTACACAACATAACAGTAGACTGGGCTGCTGGGGATTTAAACATACTACACAACATAACAGTAGACTGGGCTGCTGGGGATTTAAACATACAACACAACATAACAGTAGACTGGGCTGCTGGTGATTTAAACATACTACACAACACAACAGTAGACTGGGCTGCTGGGGGATTTAAACATACTACACAACATAACAGTAGACTGGGCTGCTGGGGATTTAAACATACAACACAACATAACAGTAGACTGGGCTGCTGGGGATTTAAACATACTACACAACATAACAGTAGACTGGGCTGCTGGGGATTTAAACATACAACACAACATAACAGTAGACTGGGCTGCTGGGGGATTTAAACATACTACACAACACAACAGTAGACTGGGCTGCTGGGGGATTTAAACATACAACATAACAGTAGACTGGGCTGCTGGGGATTTAAACATACAACATAACAGTAGACTGGGCTGCTGGGGATTTAAACATACTACACAACATAACAGTAGGCTGGGCTGCTGGGGATTTAAACATACTACACAACATAACAGTAGACTGGGCTGCTGGGGATTTAAACATACTACACAACATAACAGTAGACTGGGCTGCTGGGGATTTAAACATACTACACAACATAACAGTAGACTGGGCTGCTGGGGATTTAAACATACTACACAACATAACAGTAGACTGGGCTGCTGGGGATTTAAACATACTACACAACATAACAGTAGACTGGGCTGCTGGGGATTTAAACATACTACACAACATAACAGTAGACTGGGCTGCTGGGGATTTAAACATACTACACAACATAACAGTAGACTGGGCTGCTGGGGATTTAAACATACTACACAACATTACAGTAGACTGGGCTGCTGGGGATTTAAACATACAACATAACAGTAGACTGGGCTGCTGGGGATTTAAACATACAACACAACATAACAGTAGACTGGGCTGCTGGGGATTTAAACATACAACATAACAGTAGACTGGGCTTCTGGGGATTTAAACATACTACACAACATAACAGTAGACTGGGCTGCTGGGGATTTAAACATACAACATAACAGTAGACTGGGCTGCTGGGGATTTAAACATACTACACAACATTACAGTAGACTGGGCTGCTGGGGATTTAAACATACTACACAACATAACAGTAGACTGGGCTGCTGGGGATTTAAACATGCTACACAACATAACAGTAGACTGGGCTGCTGGGGATTTAAACATACTACATAACATAACAGTAGACTGGGCTGCTGGGGATTTAAACATACTACACAACATAACAGTAGACTGGGCTGCTGGGGATTTAAACATACTACACAACATTACAGTAGACTGGGCTGCTGGGGATTTAAACATACTACACAACATTACAGTAGACTGGGCTGCTGGGGATTTAAACATACAACATAACAGTAGACTGGGCTGCTGGGGATTTAAACATATTACACAGCACAACAGTAGACTGGGCTGCTGGGGATTTAAACATACTACACAACATAACAGTAGACTGGGCTGCTGGGGATTTAAACATACTACACAACATAACAGTAGACTGGGCTGCTGGGGATTTAAACATACTACACAACATAACAGTAGACTGGGCTGCTGGGGATTTAAACATACAACATAACAGTAGACTGGGCTTCTGGGGATTTAAACATACTACACAACATAACAGTAGACTGGGCTGCTGGGGGATTTAAACATACTACACAACATAACAGTAGACTGGGCTGCTGGGGATTTAAACATACTACACAACATAACAGTAGACTGGGCTGCTGGGGATTTAAACATACTACACAACATTACAGTAGACTGGACTGCTGGGGATTTAAACATACAACATAACATTACAGTAGACTGGGCTGCTGGGGATTTAAACATACTACACAACATAACAGTAGACTGGGCTGCTGGGGATTTAAACATACTACACAACATAACAGTAGACTGGGCTGCTGGGGATTTAAACATACTACACAACAGTAGACTGGGCTGCTGGGGGATTTAAACATACTACACAACACAACAGTAGACTGGGCTGCTGGGGATTTAAACATACTACACAACATAACAGTAGACTGGGCTGCTGGGGATTTAAACATACTACACAACATAACAGTAGACTGGGCTGCTGGGGATTTAAACATACTACACAACATAACAGTAGACTGGGCTGCTGGGGATTTAAACATACTACACAACATTACAGTAGACTGGACTGCTGGGGATTTAAACATACAACATAACATTACAGTAGACTGGGCTGCTGGGGATTTAAACATACTACACAACATTACAGTAGACTGGGCTGCTGGGGGATTTAAACATACAACACAACATTACAGTAGACTGGGCTGCTGGGGGATTTAAACATACAACACAACATTACAGTAGACTGGGCTGCTGGGGGATTTAAACATACAACACAACATTACAGTAGACTGGGCTGCTGGGGGATTTAAACATACAACACAACATTACAGTAGACTGGGCTGCTGGGGATTTAAACATACAACATAACAGTAGACTGGGCTGCTGGGGATTTAAACATACAACATAACAGTAGACTGGGCTGCTGGGGATTTAAACATACTACACCACATAACAGTAGACTGGGCTGCTGGGGATTTAAACATACAACACAACATAACAGTAGACTGGGCTGCTGGGGATTTAAACATACAACATAACAGTAGACTGGGCTTCTGGGGATTTAAACATACTACACAACATAACAGTAGACTGGGCTGCTGGGGATTTAAACATACAACATAACAGTAGACTGGGCTTCTGGGGATTTAAACATACTACACAACATACCAGTAGACTGGGCTGCTGGGGATTTAAACATACTACACAACATAACAGTAGACTGGACTGCTGGGGATTTAAACATACTACACCACATAACAGTAGACTGGACTGCTGGGGATTTAAACATACTACACAACATAACAGTAGACTGGGCTGCTGGGGATTTAAACATACTACACAACACAACAGTAGACTGGGCTGCTGGGGATTTAAACATACTACACAACACAACAGTAGACTGGGCTGCTGGGGATTTAAACATACTACACAACATAACAGTAGACTGGGCTGCTGGGGATTTAAACATACAACATAACAGTAGACTGGGCTGCTGGGGATTTAAACATACTACACAACACAACAGTAGACTGGGCTGCTGGGGATTTAAACATACTACACAACATAACAGTAGACTGGGCTGCTGGGGATTTAAACATACTACACAACATTACAGTAGACTGGGCTGCTGGGGATTTAAACATACTACACAACATTACAGTAGACTGGACTGCTGGGGATTTAAACATACTACACAACATTACAGTAGACTGGACTGCTGGGGATTTAAACATACTACACAACATTACAGTAGACTGGACTGCTGGGGATTTAACATCAAGTTCATGTTCGGATAAAGTCTGGTCAACAACAAAAAAAAGGGGACACATTTAAGGAGTAAAAAAAACAAAAAACATCTCGAGGGGTAAAAAAGTAGATATTTATTTAAAGAGTTTAAAAAGTAGTCTGGTGCTGTTTGTGTAGTTTACAGCAGGGGAAAGTAGTCTGGTGCTGTTTGTGTAGTTTACAGCAGGGGAAAGTAGTCTGGTGCTGTTTGTGTAGTTTACAGCAGGGGAAAGTAGTCTGGTGCTGTTTGTGTTGTTTACAGCAGGGGAAAGTAGTCTGGTGCTGTTTGTGTTGTTTACAGCAGGGGAAAGTAGTCTGGTGCTGTTTGTGTTGTTTACAGCAGGGGAAAGTAGACTGGTGCTGTTTGTGTAGTTTACAGCAGGGGAAAGTAGTCTGGTGCTGTTTGTGTTGTTTACAGCAGGGGAAAGTAGTCTGGTGCTGTTTGTTTAGTTTACAGCAGGGGAAAGTAGTCTGGTGCTGTTTGTGTAGTTTACAGCAGGGGAAAGTAGTCTGGTGCTGTTTGTGTTGTTTACAGCAGGGGAAAGTAGTCTGGTGCTGTTTGTGTTGTTTACAGCAGGGGAAAGTAGACTGGTGCTGTTTGTGTAGTTTACAGCAGGGGAAAGTAGTCTGGTGCTGTTTGTGTTGTTTACAGCAGGGGAAAGTAGTCTGGTGCTGTTTGTTTAGTTTACAGCAGGGGAAAGTAGTCTGGTGCTGTTTGTGTAGTTTACAGCAGGGGAAAGTAGTCTGGTGCTGTTTGTGTTGTTTACAGCAGGGGAAAGTAGTCTGGTGCTGTTTGTTTAGTTTACAGCAGGGGAAAGTAGACTGGTGCTGTTTGTGTAGTTTACAGCAGGGGAAAGTAGTCTGGTGCTGTTTGTGTAGTTTACAGCAGGGGAAAGTAGACTGGTGCTGTTTGTGTAGTTTTACAGCAGGGGAAAGTAGTCTGGTGCTGTTTGTGTAGTTTACAGCAGGGGAAAGTAGACTGGTGCTGTTTGTGTAGTTTACAGCAGGGGAAAGTAGTCTGGTGCTGTTTGTGTAGTTTACAGCAGGGAAAGTAGTCTGGTGCTGTTTGTGTAGTTTACAGCAGGCGAAAGTAGACTGGTGCTGTTTGTGTAGTTTACAGCAGGGGAAAGTAGTCTGGTGCTGTTTGTGTAGTTTACAGCAGGGGAAAGTAGTCTGGTGCTGTTTGTGTAGTTTACAGCAGGGGAAAGTAGACTGGTGCTGTTTGTGTAGTTTACAGCAGGGGAAAGTAGTCTGGTGCTGTTTGTGTAGTTTACAGCAGGGGAAAGTAGTCTGGTGCTGTTTGTGTAGTTTACAGCAGGGGAAAGTAGTCTGGTGCTGTTTGTGTAGTTTACAGCAGGGGAAAGTAGACTGGTGCTGTTTGTGTAGTTTACAGCAGGGAAAAGTAGACTGGTGCTGTTTGTGTAGTTTACAGCAGGGGAAAGTAGACTGTGCTGCTGGGGGTTTAAAGAGACTCAGAGATGGTACTCTGAGGTGATTAGTTAGAGCTGTAATTAATATCATCATGCATTTTAAAATGACCCTAATGAAAATAAAACGGAACGACTAAAGAAGAGATTAACAAACATGTCCTCTGGGCTTCTTGATTTGAATATATTTACACTGGGGACCATGGAGTGTGTGTGTGTGTGTGTGTGTGTCTATATGTGTGTGTGTGTGTGTGTCTCTCTCTCTCTGTGTGTGTGTGTGTGTGTGTGTGTGTGTGTGTGTGTGTGTGTGTGTGTGTGTGTGTGTGTGTGTGTGTGTGTGTGTGTGTGTGTGTGTATTGGGGGGCGGGAGGGGGGTCTAAGTAAATGAGGCAGCAGTGGCGGCGTTGGGATTGGTCGTCATCTCGGTTTTCATTTCCAACCGGAATAGTCATTCTTCATTGTCTTTCTTCGTCTCTCGCAGGACTTTCTTTCTGTGCTGTGCTTATGTGACCCGGCAAGATAACCACATTCAACACTTCAGTAAGGAACCGGTTGTGTAAGAAGATTGAGTTTCATTTTGCTGGGCCATTGTGTAGCCCTGAAAGGACTCCATGGAGCTGAAATAATCTCCATCTGTCCTGAATCCTTCTCTGCTCCCTGTCTGAGGTCAAACCATGTGTGACAGAGCCAAGAACCATGAAGGTTGTAGATAGTAGATAGTAGGTAGTAGATAGTAGATAGTAGATAGAAGATAGTAGATAGTAGATAGGAGGTAGTAGATAGTAGATAGTAGATAGTAGGTAGTAGATAGTAGATAGTAGATAGGAGATAGTAGGTAGTAGATAGTAGATAGTAGATAGTAGGTAGTAGGTAGTAGGTAGTAGATAGTAGGTAGTAGATAGGAGGTAGTAGATAGTAGATAGTAGATAGTAGGTAGTAGATAGTAGATAGTAGATAGGAGGTAGTAGATAGTAGATAGTAGATAGTAGGTAGTAGATAGTAGATAGTAGATAGTAGATAGGAGGTAGTAGATAGTAGATAGTAGGTAGTAGATAGTAGATAATATATAGTAGATAGTAGGTAGTAGATAGTAGATAATATATAGTAGATAGTAGGTAGTAGATAGTAGGTAGTAGGTAGTAGATAGTAGATAGTAGATAGTAGATAGTAGATAGTAGGTAGTAGATAGTAGATAGGAGGTAGTAGATAGTAGGTAGTAGATAGTAGATAGTAGATAGGAGGTAGTAGATAGTAGATAGTAGATAGGAGGTAGTAGATAGTAGATAGGAGGTAGTAGATAGTAGGTAGTAGATAGTAGATAGTAGGTAGTAGATAGTAGATAGTAGGTAGTAGATAGTAGGTAGTAGATAGTAGGTAGTAGGTAGTAGATAGTAGATAGTAGATAGTAGGTAGTAGATAGTAGATAGTAGATAGGAGGTAGTAGATAGTAGATAGTAGATAGGAGGTAGTAGATAGTAGATAGTAGATAGTAGGTAGTAGATAGTAGATAGGAGGTAGTAGATAGTAGATAGTAGATAGTAGATAGTAGGTAGTAGATAGTAGATAGTAGGTAGTAGATAGTAGATAGTAGATAGTAGGTAGTAGATAGTAGATAGTAGATAGTAGGTAGTAGATAGGAGGTAGTAGATAGTAGATAGTAGGTAGTAGATAGTAGATAGTAGATAGTAGGTAGTAGATAGTAGGTAGTAGATAGTAGGTGTAGATAGTAGATAGTAGATAGTAGATAGTAGATAGTAGGTAGTAGATAGTAGATAGTAGATAGTAGATAGGAGGTAGTAGATAGTAGATAGTAGATAGTAGGTAGTAGATAGTAGATAGTAGATAGTAGGTAGTAGATAGTAGATAGTAGATAGTAGGTAGTAGGTAGTAGGTAGTAGATAGTAGATAGTAGGTAGTAGATAGTAGGTAGTATATAGTAGATAGTAGGTAGTAGGTAGTAGATAGTAGATAGTAGATAGTAGGTAGTAGGTAGTAGATAGTAGATAGTAGGGGTAGTAGATAGTAGATAGTAGGTAGTAGGTAGTAGATAGTAGATAGTAGATAGTAGATAGTAGATAGTAGGTAGTAGATAGTAGATAGTAGATAGTAGGTAGTAGATAGTAGATAGTAGGTAGTAGATAGTAGATAGTAGGTAGTAGATAGTAGATAGTAGGTAGTAGATAGTAGATAGTAGATAGTAGGTAGTAGATAGTAGATAGTAGGTAGTAGATAGTAGGTAGTAGGTAGTAGGTAGTAGATAGTAGATAGTAGGTAGTAGATAGTAGATAGTAGGTAGTAGATAGTAGATAGTAGATAGTAGGTAGTAGGGGTAGTAGATAGTAGGTAGTAGATAGTAGATAGTAGATAGTAGATAGTAGGTAGTAGATAGTAGATAGTAGGTAGTAGATAGTAGATAGTAGATAGTAGATAGTAGGTAGTAGATAGTAGATAGTAGGTAGTAGGGGTAGTAGATAGTAGATAGTAGGTAGTAGGGGTAGTAGATAGTAGATAGTAGGTAGTAGGGGTAGTAGATAGTAGATAGTAGGTAGTAGGGGTAGTAGATAGTAGATAGTAGGTAGTAGATAGTAGATAGTAGATAGTATATAGTAGGTAGTAGATAGTAGATAGTAGATAGTAGGTAGTAGATAGTAGATAGTAGATAGTAGGTAGTAGATAGTAGGTAGTAGATAGTAGATAGTAGATAGTAGATAGTAGGGGTAGTAGATAGTAGATAGTAGATAGTAGGTAGTAGGGGTAGTAGATAGTAGATAGTAGATAGTAGGTAGTAGATAGTCGATAGTAGATAGTAGGGGTAGTAGATAGTAGATAGTAGATAGTAAGTAGTAGGTAGTAGATAGTAGATAGTAGATAGTAGATAGTAGGTAGTAGATAGTAGATAGTAGATAGTAGGGGTAGTAGATAGTAGATAGTAGATAGTAGGGGTAGTAGATAGTAGATAGTAGATAGTAGGGGTAGTAGATAGTAGATAGTAGATAGTAGGTAGTAGATAGTAGATAGTAGATAGTAGGGGTAGTAGATAGTAGATAGTAGATAGTAGGGGTTGTAGATAGTAGATAGTAGATAGTAGGGGTAGTAGATAGTAGATAGTAGGGGTAGTAGATAGTAGATAGTAGATAGTAGGTAGTAGATAGTAGATAGTAGATAGTAGATAGTAGGTAGTAGATAGTAGATAGCAGATAGTAGTTAGCAGGTAGCAGGTAGTATCTGCTACCTACTATCCAGTAGTGTGGAGTGCGATTGAGATTGCGTCATCTGTTGATCTGTTGGGACGGTTTTCAAATTGAAGTGGGTCTAGGCTATCCGGGAGGATGCTGTTTGTGTGAGCCATGGCCAGCCTTTCAAAGCACTTCATGGCTACCAAAGTGAGGGCTACGGGTGCTTTAGGCAGGTTACCTTTGCTTCCTTGGGCACAGGGACTATGGTGGTCTGCTTGAAACATGCAGGTAATATAGACTCGGTCAGGGACATGTTGAAAATGTCAGTGACGACACTTGCCAGTTGGTCAGCACATGCTTTGAGTACACGTCCTAGTGATCGGTCTGGCCCCACAGCTTTGAATGTTGACCTGTTTAAAGGTCTTGCTCACATCGGCTTCAGAGAGCGTTAATCACACAGTCGTCCAGAACAGCTGGAGCTCTCATGCACGCTTCAGTGTTGCTTGCCTCGACGCAAGTATAAAAGGCATTTAGCTCGTCTGGTAGGCTCGCGTCACTTGGCAGCTCACGGCTGGGTTTCCCTTTGTAGTCCGTAATAGTTTGCAAGCCCTGCCACATCCAACGAGCATCAGAGCCGGTGTAGTAGGATTCAATCTTAATCCTGTATTGACGCTTTGCTTGTTTGATGGTTCGTCTGAGGGCATAGCGGGATTTCTTATAGGCGTCTGGATTAGTGTCCTGCTCCCGGAAAGCGGCAGCTCTAGCATCCATCACTAGGTAGACTGACTGAGACCCTCTACAGACCACATCTTTCACTAGGTAGACTGACTGACTGAGACACTCTACAGACTACATCCATCACTAGGTAGACTGACTGATTGAGTCCCTCTACAGACCACATTCATCACCAGGTAGACTGACTGAGACCCTCTACAGACAACATCCATCACTAGGTAGACTGACTGAGACCCTCTACAGACCATACTCATCACCAGGTAGACTGACCTAGACCCTCAACAGACCACATTCATCACCAGGTAGACTGACTGAGACCCTCTACAGACCACATCTATCAGCAGGTAGACTGACTGAGACCCTCTACAGACCACATCTATCAGCAGGTAGACTGATTGAGACCCTCTACAGACCACATCTATCAGCAGGTAGACTGATTGAGACCCTCTACAGACCACATCTATCAGCAGGTAGACTGACTGAGACCCTCTACAGACCACATCTATCAGCAGGTAGACTGATTGAGACCCTCTACAGACCACATCTATCAGCAGGTAGACTGATTGAGACCCTCTACAGACCACATCTATCAGCAGGTAGACTGATTGAGACCCTCTACAGACCACATCTATCAGCAGGTAGACTGACTGAGACCCTCTACAGACCACATCTATCAGCAGGTAGACTGATTGAGACCCTCTACAGACCACATCTATCAGCAGGTAGACTGACTGAGACCCTCTACAGACCACATCTATCAGCAGGTAGACTGATTGAGACCCTCTACAGACCACATCTATCAGCAGGTAGACTGATTGAGACCCTCTACAGACCACATCTATCAGCAGGTAGACTGATTGAGACCCTCTACAGACCACATCCATCAGCAGGTAGACTGATTGAGACCCTCTACAGACCACATCTATCAGCAGGTAGACTGATTGAGACCCTCTACAGACCACATCCATCAGCAGGTAGACTGACTGAGACCCTCTACAGACCACATCCATCAGCAGGTAGACTGATTGAGACCCTCTACAGACCACATCTATCAGCAGGTAGACTGATTGAGACCCTCTACAGACCACATCCATCAGCAGGTAGACTGATTGAGACCCTCTAGAGACCACATCTATCAGCAGGTAGACTGATTGAGACCCTCTACAGACCACATCTATCAGCAGGTAGACTGACTGAGACCCTCTACAGACCACATCTATCAGCAGGTAGACTGACTGAGACCCTCTACAGACCACATCTATCAGCAGGTAGACTGATTGAGACCCTCTACAGACCACATCTATCAGCAGGTAGACTGACTGAGACCCTCTACAGACCACATCTATCAGCAGGTAGACTGACTGAGACGCTCTAGAGACCACATCTATCAGCAGGTAGACTGACTGAGACCCTCTAGAGACCACATCTATCACCAGGTAGACTGATTGAGACCCTCTACAGACCACATCTATCAGCAGGTAGACTGATTGAGACCCTCTACAGACCACATCTATCAGCAGGTAGACTGATTGAGACCCTCTACAGACCACATCTATCAGCAGGTAGACTGATTGAGACCCTCTACAGACCACACTCATCACCAGGTAGACTGATTGAGACCCTCTAGAGACCACATCTATTAGCAGGTAGACTGATTGAGACCCTCTACAGACCACATCTATCAGCAGGTAGACTGATTGAGACCCTCTACAGACCACATCTATCAGCAGGTAGACTGATTGAGACCCTCTACAGACCACATCTATCAGCAGGTAGACTGATTGAGAGTATCTCTCTCTGCTGTCTATCTACAGTTGATCAAACTGCTGTGTAACGTCTGCAGATATGATCTGTAATCCACGTGAGATTGTGTTGTGGTGGTCAGCTAGTCAGGTCTGATTTCATGCACCGGTTGGTTGGACAGTCATGGTTCTGATCATTAGGGTTAATGAGAGCCATCCAGACCTGGCTAGACGAGCCCCGAGCAGCCGAGCACCACTGCAATGCGGGATGTAAATGACTCTTAGTGACAAAAAGCAGCAAATTGGAATCCATTACCCAGGATGCTGAGCACCAGATTTATTACAGGAGGAAGGACTTGTTTATCACGGCTGGTCGTCTCTCTCTCTCTCTCTCTCTCTCTCTCTCCCTCTCTCTCTGTCTCTCTCTCTCTCTCTCTCTCTCTGTCTCTCTCTGTCTCTCTCTCTCTCTTTCTCTCTCTCTCTCTCTGTCTCTCTCTCTCTCTGTCTCTCTCTCTCTCTCCCTCTCCCTCTCTCTCTCCCTCTCTCTCCCTCTGTCTCTCTCTGTCTCTCTCTCCCTCTCTCTGTCTCTCTCTGTCTCTGTCTCTCTGTCTCTCTCTGTCTCTCTCTCTGTCTTTCTCTGTCTCTCTGTCTCTCTGTCTCTCTCTGTCTCTCTCTGTCTCTCTCTCTCTGTCTTTCTCTGTCTCTCTCTCTCTCTCTCTTTTTAGTATTTTAGGAAGGAGGGATAAATGATGATGCGGTCAGCTGAGTGGGCATGTGGCTTGATGATGTATGTCCTGCTGTTTCCCCGGTAACGATGGCGTCTCGCCTTTGGTCACACAAGGTCACTTGTTCACTCTTCAGTAGTGACAGATTCCGGTTGTTGCTGTCCTCTCTCCACACAAACACATCAGCAGTAGGAGACACCAGCCTCACATTTGCCTTAAGAAAGGCTCTGTGTGTGTAAAGTGACAGCTGAAAGGCTGATCTGGGATCAGTGTGTCTGGTCTTCTTCCGACAGCTCTAGGGTCAACGCAAGGCCTTACCTTTCTAAGGAATAACATCAATATGCAGTCGGTGCTGGCTCATCTGTCATGGCCGACTCCTTTATACCAGCAGCACGCAGGGATAACGTGAATCAAGATGGCGTTTTGGATGTCACATCCACACTAGTAAACAACACAAGGCAAGAATGCTTATTCCACAACATGATGACATCTACCTGGGCCTTGGGCCAGCGGTGTACTCTGACTTTGCTGTTGAGAATGATGATACTGATTATGATGGTGGTGATGATGATGATGTTGGTGGTGATGAAGATAATGATGATGGTGATGATGATGTTGGTGATGAAGATAATGATGAAGGTGATGATGATGATGGTGGTAGTGATGGTGGTGATGATGATGATGGTGGTGATGAAGGTGATGATGATGGTGGTGATGAAGATAATGATGAAGGTGATGGTGATGATGATGGTGGTGATGATGAAAATAATGATGAAGGTGATGATGATGACGATGGTGGTGATGAAGGTGATGATGATGGTGGTGATGAAGATAATGATGAAGGTGATGGTGGTGATGATGAAGATAATGATGAAGGTGATGGTGATGATGATGGTGGTGATGATGAAGATAATGATGAAGGTGATGATGATGGTGGTAGTGATGATGATGATGGTGATGAAGGTGATGGTGATGATGATGGTGGAGATGAAGATAATGATGAAGGTGATGGTGATGATGATGGTGGTGATGATGAAGATAATGATGAAGGTGATAATGATGGTGGTAGTGATGATGATGATGGTGGTGTCATGTCTTTACTATCATAAACTGAAGACTGATAGTTTTTATCAAAGATTCTCTGTAATTAGTTATAACGCGATTAGACTGATTAATCATGTAACCGTAATTACTAGGAAGTCGGGGCACCAAGGAAAAATATTCAGATTACAAAGTTATAATTTCCTAAAATAACTTTTCAGATATTTTATCTGATCAATTAGTCTTTGAATTAATGGATTATTTACTGTACCTCACGTTAGTCTCATTCCAAACGTCGTAAATGGTTGGTTATCTGCACGAACCCAGTCTTCACTATGAGTCATCCATACATCAATTGTCTTAAATCATTTATTTATTACTAACTAAGTAATTCACAAACAAACAAACAAGGTAAATGTGGTTACAAGAAATGAATGAGAATGTGCCCTAGTGGGCTAAACTGGCATGGCAGCTTGTTAGACAAGAGGGGAAGTGGGGGTCGACTAAGAAGTCACTACAGAGTGATAATTATAACAATTGAAATGCTAATCCTTTGCACATGAACGCTCACTCATTCGGGAACAATTGCAATCAATATATATATTTACGCTCAGTGTGTCGTCTTGATCGCTGGTGAAAAGTTAATTTATTTTGTAGAATTGTCCTTCTCTCTCCCTCTCTCTCTCTCGGTCGTGGTTAGAGGGGATTGTTCAGAGTGACATTCGTTATAGAATGGGTGTTTCGGCGGTTGTCGTTCTTCGCGTTCAATGATACCGAATTCCTAGCTGCAGACTAGTAATTAATATCAAAGACTTGTTCTTATTCTGTCAGTATCGGTAGTCTAAGAGTTTAACATGGTGTTTCAGTTCTAGAATCATCATGTAGGTTTTAACATGGTGTTTCAGTTCTAGAATCATCATGTAGGTTTTAACATGGTGTTTCAGTTCTAGAATCATCATGTAGGTTTTAACATGGTGTTTACATGGTGTTTCAGTTCTAGAATCATCATGTAGGTTTTAACATGGTGTTTCAGTTCTAGAATCATCATGTAGGTTTTAACATGGTGTTTACATGGTGTTTCAGTTCTAGAATCATCATGTAGGTTTTAAACATGGTGTTTCAGTTCTAGAATCATCATGTAGGTTTTAAACATGGTGTTTCAGTTCTAGAATCATCATGTAGGTTTTAACATGGTGTTTACCTGGTGTTTCAGTTCTAGAATCATCATGTACGTTTTAACATGGTGTTTCAGTTCTAGAATCATCATGTAGGTTTTAACATGGTGTTTACATGGTGTTTCAGTTCTAGAATCATCATGTAGGTTTTTACCTGGTGTTTCAGTTCTAGAATCATCATGTAGGTTTTAACATGGTGTTTCAGTTCTAGAATCATCATGTAGGTTTTAACATGGTGTTTCAGTTCTAGAATCATCATGTAGGTTTTAACATGGTGTTTCAGTTCTAGAATCATCATGTAGGTTTTAACATGGTGTTTCAGTTCTAGAATCATCATGTAGGTTTTTACCTGGTGTTTCAGTTCTAGAATCATCATGTAGGTTTTAACATGTTGTTTCAGTTCTAGAATCATCATGTAGGTTTTAACATGGTGTTTCAGTTCTAGAATCATCATGTAGGTTTTTACCTGGTGTTTCAGTTCTAGAATCATCATGTAGGTTTTAACATGGTGTTTCAGTTCTAGAATCATCATGTAGGTTTTAACATGGTGTTTCAGTTCTAGAATCATCATGTAGGTTTTTACATGGTGTTTACATGGTGTTTCAGTTCTAGAATCATCGTGTAGGTTTTAACATGGTGTTTCAGTTCTAGAATCATCATGTAGGTTTTAACATGGTGTTTCAGTTCTAGAATCATCATGTAGGTTTTAACATGGTGTTTCAGTTCTAGAATCATCATGTAGGTTTTAACATGGTGTTTCAGTTCTAGAATCATCGTGTAGGTTTTAACATGGTGTTTCAGTTCTAGAATCATCATGTAGGTTTTAACATGGTGTTTACATGGTGTTTCAGTTCTAGAATCATCATGTAGATTTTAACATGGTGTTTCAGTTCTAGAATCATCATGTAGGTTTTAACATGGTGTTTCAGTTCTAGAATCATCATGTAGGTTTTAACATGGTGTTTCAGTTCTAGAATCATCATGTAGGTTTTAACATGGTGTTTCAGTTCTAGAATCATCATGTAGGTTTTAACATGGTGTTTCAGTTCTAGAATCATCATGTAGGTTTTAAACATGTTGTTTCAGTTCTAGAATCATCATGTAGATTTTAACATGGTGTTTCAGTTCTAGAATCATCATGTAGGTTTTAACATGGTGTTTACATGGTGTTTCAGTTCTAGAATCATCATGTAGGTTTTAACATGGTGTTTACATGGTGTTTCAGTTCTAGAATCATCATGTAGGTTTTTACATGGTGTTTCAGTTCTAGAATCATCGTGTAGGTTTTAACATGGTGTTTCAGTTCTAGAATCATCATGTAGGTTTTTACATGGTGTTTACATGGTGTTTCAGTTCTAGAATCATCGTGTAGGTTTTAACATGGTGTTTCAGTTCTAGAATCATCATGTAGGTTTTAACATGGTGTTTCAGTTCTAGAATCATCATGTAGGTTTTAACATGGTGTTTACATGGTGTTTCAGTTCTAGAATCATCATGTAGGTTTTAACATGGTGTTTCAGTTCTAGAATCATCATGTAGGTGTTTACATGGTGTTTCAGTTCTAGAATCATCATGTAGGTTTTAACATGGTGTTTCAGTTCTAGAATCATCATGTAGGTTTTAACATGGTGTTTCAGTTCTAGAATCATCATGTAGGTTTTAACATGGTGTTTACATGGTGTTTCAGTTCTAGAATCATCATGTAGGTTTTAACATGGTGTTTCAGTTCTAGAATCATCATGTAGGTTTTAACATGGTGTTTACCTGGTGTTTCAGTTCTAGAATCATCATGTAGGTTTTAAACATGGTGTTTCAGTTCTAGAATCATCATGTATGTTTTAACATGGTGTTTCAGTTCTAGAATCATCATGTAGGTTTTAACATGGTGTTTCAGTTCTAGAATCATCATGTAGGTTTTTACCTGATGTTTCAGTTCTAGAATCATCATGTAGGTTTTAACATGGTGTTTACATGGTGTTTCAGTTCTAGATTCATCATGTAGGTTTTTACATGGTGTTTACATGGTGTTTCAGTTCTAGAATCATCATGTAGGTTTTTACCTGGTGTTTACATGGTGTTTCAGTTCTAGAATCATCATGTAGGTTTTTACCTGGTGTTTACATGGTGTTTCAGTTCTAGAATCATCATGTAGGTTTTAACATGGTGTTTCAGTTCTAGAATCATCATGTAGGTTTTAACATGGTGTTTCAGTTCTAGAATCATCATGTAGGTTTTTACATGGTGTTTACATGGTGTTTCAGTTCTAGAATCATCGTGTAGGTTTTAACATGGTGTTTCAGTTCTAGAATCATCATGTAGGTTTTAACATGGTGTTTCAGTTCTAGAATCATCATGTAGGTTTTAACATGGTGTTTCAGTTCTAGAATCATCATGTAGGTTTTAACATGGTGTTTCAGTTCTAGAATCATCATGTAGGTTTTAACATGGTGTTTCAGTTCTAGAATCATCATGTAGGTTTTAACATGGTGTTTCAGTTCTAGAATCATCATGTAGGTTTTAACATGGTGTTTCAGTTCTAGAATCATCATGTAGGTTTTAACATGGTGTTTCAGTTCTAGAATCATCATGTAGGTTTTAAACATGTTGTTTCAGTTCTAGAATCATCATGTAGATTTTAACATGGTGTTTCAGTTCTAGAATCATCATGTAGGTTTTAACATGGTGTTTCAGTTCTAGAATCATCATGTAGGTTTTAACATGGTGTTTACATGGTGTTTCAGTTCTAGAATCATCATGTAGGTTTTAACATGGTGTTTACATGGTGTTTCAGTTCTAGAATCATCATGTAGGTTTTTACATGGTGTTTCAGTTCTAGAATCATCGTGTAGGTTTTAACATGGTGTTTCAGTTCTAGAATCATCATGTAGGTTTTAACATGGTGTTTCAGTTCTAGAATCATCATGTAGGTTTTAACATGGTGTTTACCTGGTGTTTCAGTTCTAGAATCATCATGTAGGTTTTAAACATGGTGTTTCAGTTCTAGAATCATCATGTAGGTTTTAACATGGTGTTTACATGGTGTTTCAGTTCTAGAATCATCATGTAGGTTTTAACATGGTGTTTCAGTTCTAGAATCATCATGTAGGTTTTAACATGGTGTTTACATGGTGTTTCAGTTCTAGAATCATCATGTAGGTTTTAACATGGTGTTTCAGTTCTAGAATCATCATGTAGGTTTTAACATGGTGTTTCAGTTCTAGAATCATCATGTAGGTTTTAACATGGTGTTTACATGGTGTTTCAGTTCTAGAATCATCATGTAGGTTTTAACATGGTGTTTCAGTTCTAGAATCATCATGTAGGTGTTTACATGGTGTTTCAGTTCTAGAATCATCATGTAGGTTTTAACATGGTGTTTCAGTTCTAGAATCATCATGTAGGTTTTAACATGGTGTTTCAGTTCTAGAATCATCATGTAGGTTTTAACATGGTGTTTACATGGTGTTTCAGTTCTAGAATCATCATGTAGGTTTTAACATGGTGTTTCAGTTCTAGAATCATCATGTAGGTTTTAACATGGTGTTTACATGGTGTTTCAGTTCTAGAATCATCATGTAGGTTTTAACATGGTGTTTCAGTTCTAGAATCATCATGTAGGTTTTAACATGGTGTTTACATGGTGTTTCAGTTCTAGAATCATCATGTATGTTTTAACATGGTGTTTCAGTTCTAGAATCATCATGTAGGTTTTAACATGGTGTTTCAGTTCTAGAATCATCATGTAGGTTTTTACCTGATGTTTCAGTTCTAGAATCATCATGTAGGTTTTAACATGGTGTTTACATGGTGTTTCAGTTCTAGAATCATCATGTAGGTTTTTACCTGGTGTTTACATGGTGTTTCAGTTCTAGAATCATCATGTAGGTTTTTACCTGGTGTTTACATTGTGTTTCAGTTCTAGAATCATCATGTAGGTTTTAACATGGTGTTTCAGTTCTAGAATCATCATGTAGGTTTTTACATGGTGTTTCAGTTCTAGAATCATCATGTAGGTTTTAACATGGTGTTTACATGGTGTTTCAGTTCTAGAATCATCATGTAGGTTTTAAACATGGTGTTTCAGTTCTAGAATCATCATGTAGGTTTTAACATGGTGTTTACATGGTGTTTCAGTTCTAGAATCATCATGTAGGTTTTAAACATGGTGTTTCAGTTCTAGAATCATCATGTAGGTTTTAACATGGTGTTTACATGGTGTTTCAGTTCTAGAATCATCATGTAGGTTTTAACATGGTGTTTCAGTTCTAGAATCATCATGTAGGTTTTAACATGGTGTTTCAGTTCTAGAATCATCATAGAGGTTTTAACATGGTGTTTCAGTTCTAGAATCATCATGTAGGTTTTAACATGGTGTTTCAGTTCTAGAATCATCATGTAGGTTTTAACATGGTGTTTCAGTTCTAGAATCATCATGTAGGTTTTAACATGGTGTTTCAGTTCTAGAATCATCATGTAGGTTTTAACATGGTGTTTCAGTTCTAGAATCATCATGTAGGTTTTAACATGGTGTTTCAGTTCTAGAATCATCATGTATGTTTTAACATGGTGTTTCAGTTCTAGAATCATCATGTAGGTTTTAACATGGTGTTTCAGTTCTAGAATCATCATGTAGGTTTTAACATGGTGTTTCAGTTCTAGAATCATCATGTAGGTTTTAACATGGTGTTTCAGTTCTAGAATCATCATGTAGGTTTTAACATGGTGTTTACATGGTGTTTCAGTTCTAGAATCATCATGTAGGTTTTAACATGGTGTTTCAGTTCTAGAATCATCATGTAGGTTTTAACATGGTGTTTCAGTTCTAGAATCATCATGTAGGTTTTAACATGGTGTTTCAGTTCTAGAATCATCATGTAGGTTTTAATATGGTGTTTCAGTTCTAGAATCATCATGTAGGTGTTTACCTGGTGTTTACCTGGTGTTTACATGGTGTTTCAGTTCTAGAATCATCATAGAGGTTTTAACATGGTGTTTCAGTTCTAGAATCATCATGTAGGTTTTAACATGGTGTTTCAGTTCTAGAATCATCATGTAGGTTTTTACATGGTGTTTCAGTTCTAGAATCATCATGTAGGTTTTAACATGGTGTTTCAGTTCTAGAATCATCATGTAGGTTTTAACATGGTGTTTCAGTTCTAGAATCATCATGTAGGTTTTAACATGGTGTTTCAGTTCTAGAATCATCATGTAGGTTTTAACATGGTGTTTCAGTTCTAGAATCATCATGTAGGTTTTAACATGGTGTTTCAGTTCTAGAATCATCATGTAGGTTTTAACATGGTGTTTCAGTTCTAGAATCATCATGTAGGTTTTAACATGGTGTTTCAGTTCTAGAATCATCATGTAGGTTTTAACATGGTGTTTCAGTTCTAGAATCATCATGTAGGTTTTAACATGGTGTTTCAGTTCTAGAATCATCATGTAGGTTTTAACATGGTGTTTCAGTTCTAGAATCATCATGTAGGTTTTTACCTGGTGTTTCAGTTCTAGAATCATCATGTAGGTTTTTACCTGGTGTTTCAGTTCTAGAATCATCGTGTTGGTTTTAACATGGTGTTTACCTGGTGTTTCAGTTCTAGAATCATCATGTAGGTTTTAACATGGTGTTTCAGTTCTAGAATCATCGTGTTGGTTTTAACATGGTGTTTACCTGGTGTTTCAGTTCTAGAATCATCATGTAGGTTTTAACATGGTGTTTACATGGTGTTTCAGTTCTAGAATCATCATGTAGGTTTTAACATGGTGTTTACATGGTGTTTCAGTTCTAGAATCATCATGTAGGTTTTAACATGGTGTTTCAGTTCTAGAATCATCATGTAGGTTTTTACATGGTGTTTCAGTTCTAGAATCATCATGTAGGTTTTAACATGGTGTTTCAGTTCTAGAATCATCATGTAGGTTTTAACATGGTGTTTCAGTTCTAGAATCATCATGTAGGTTTTAACATGGTGTTTACATGGTGTTTCAGTTCTAGAATCATCATGTAGGTTTTAACATGGTGTTTCAGTTCTAGAATCATCATGTAGGTTTTAACATGGTGTTTCAGTTCTAGAATCATCATGTAGGTTTTTACATGGTGTTTCAGTTCTAGAATCATCATGTAGGTTTTAACATGGTGTTTCAGTTCTAGAATCATCATGTAGGTTTTAACATGGTGTTTCAGTTCTAGAATCATCATGTAGGTTTTAACATGGTGTTTCAGTTCTAGAATCATCATGTAGGTTTTTACATGGTGTTTTCGTTCTGGAATCTTCTGGCCCCATGTCAGAGTTTGAAAGGGCATTCCAGAGGCTTTGCTTAATCGTATTGCTGGAATTTGTTCATTTTTTATCATCACCACGTTCACTGAATTTATATAAACCTCTGGAATGAAGCATTTATTTTCCTCTGACTGAGATGATAGTTAAGTTTAGATAGCCCTGCAATCCCTCAAACGGCATCTTCGCACATTCCCCACATCGTCGCTTCCACTTTCTACAGCTTTTTGTCATTGTGTGTGTGTGTGTGTGTGTGTGTGATACTAAGGAGATGAATACACCAGATGGCTTCCCTTTCACTGAATAAATTATAATCATACAAAGTGGAGATAGCCAGCTTATAATTTTCTGAAGGACTTCGTTGCTCTTTCTGGGAAATAAATTATCTAATCTAACATATATGCATTTCAGAAGCTTATGTATATTATCTCCTCTCGCTATTTAGTGAACCATGAAGATTGACTGAAAGTTTGAGGTTGACAGAAAGGCTCCTTCTCTAGCAGGTACATGGACAACCTGGTCCCTAGCAGGAGAGAGGAGTCTCCTTTAGCAGGTACATGGACAACCTGGTCCCTAGCAGGAGAGAGGAGTCTCCTTTAGCAGGTACATGAACAACCTGGTCCCTAGCAGGAGAGAGGAGTCTCCTTTAGCAGGAACATGGACATCCTGGTCCCTAGCAGGAGAGAGGAGTCTCCTTTAGCAGGTACATGGACAACCTGGTCCCTAGCAGGAGAGAGGAGTCTCCTTTAGCAGGTACATGGACAACCTGGTCTCTAGCAGGAGAGAGGAGTCTCCTTTAGCAGGTACATGGACAACCTGGTCTCTAGCAGGAGAGAGGAGTCTCCTTTAGCAGGTACATGGACAACCTGGTCTCTAGCAGGATAGAGGAGTCTCCTTTAGCAGGTACATGGACAACCTGGTCCCTAGCAGGAGAGAGGAGTCTCCTTTAGCAGGTACATGGACAACCTGGTCTCTAGCAGGAGAGAGGAGTCTCCTTTAGCAGGTACATGGACAACCTGGTCTCTAGCAGGAGAGAGGAGTCTCCTTTAGCAGGTACATGGACAACCTGGTCTCTAGCAGGAGAGAGGAGTCTCCTTTAGCAGGTACATGGACATCCTGGTCCCTAGCAGGAGAGAGGAGTCTCCTTTAGCAGGTACATGGACATCCTGGTCCCTAGCAGGAGAGAGGAGACTCATTTAGCAGGTACATGGACATCCTGGTCCCTAGCAGGAGAGAGGAGTCTCCTTTAGCAGGTACATGGACATCCTGGTCCCTAGCAGGAGAGAGGAGTCTCCTTTAGCAGGTACATGGACATCCTGGTCCCTAGCAGGAGAGAGGAGTCTCCTTTAGCAGGTACATGGACATCCTGGTCCCTAGCAGGAGAGAGGAGTCTCCTTTAGCAGGTACATGGACAACCTGGTCCCTAGCAGGAGAGAGGAGTCTCCTTTAGCAGGTACATGGACAACCTGGTCCCTAGCAGGAGAGAGGAGTCTCCTTTAGCAGGTACATGGACAACCTGGTCCATAGCAGGAGAGAGGAGTCTCCTTTAGCAGGTACATGGACAACCTGGTCCCTAGCAGGAGAGAGGAGACTCCTTTAGCAGGTACATGGACAACCTGGTCCCTAGCAGGAGAGAGGAGTCTCCTTTAGCAGGTACATGGACAACCTGGTCCCTAGCAGGAGAGAGGAGTCTCCTTTAGCAGGTACATGGACAACCTGGTCCATAGCAGGAGAGAGGAGTCTCCTTTAGCAGGTACATGGACAACCTGGTCCATAGCAGGAGAGAGGAGTCTCCTTTAGCAGGTACATGGACAACCTGGTCCCTAGCAGGAGAGAGGAGACTCCTTTAGCAGGTACTCCAAGCTCTGATGTTTGATGTTAATGTAACGGTTTTCTGTATGAGAAGGAGAGTCGGACCAAAATGCGGCGTGTCTATTGCAATCCATGTTTAATGAATTAACACACTAAACACAAACACTACCAAAACAATAAACTTAACAAAACCCGAAACAGCCTATACTTGTGTATCCTAACACAGAACAATGACATCAGGACACTAAGGACAATCACCCACGACAAACTCAAAGAATATGGCTGCCTAAATATGGTTCCCAATCAGAGACAACGATAAACACCTGCCTCTGATTGAGAACCACTTCAGACAGCCATAGACTTAGCTAGAACACCCCACTAGCTACAATCCCCACACATACACACCACATACAAAAACCCATGCCACACCCTGGCCTGACCAAATAAATAAAGATAAACACAAAATACTTTGACCAGGGTGTGACAGAACCCCCCCCCTAAGGTGCGGACTCCCGAACGCACCTCAAAACAATAGGGAGGGTCCGGGTGGGCGTCTGTCCATGGTGGCGGCTCCGGTGCGGGACGTGGACCCCACTCAATCAATGTCCTAGTCCCTTCTCCTCGCGTCCCTGGATAGTCCACCCTCGCCGCCGACCATGGCCTAGTAGTCCTCACCCAGAACCCCACTGGACTGAGGAGCAGATCGGGACTGAGGGGCAGCTCGGGACTGAGGCAGCTCGGGACTGAGGGGAAGCTCAGGAGTGAGAGGAAGCTCAGGAGTGAGAGGAAGCTCAGGCAGGTTGATGAATCTACCTGGCTGGCTGGTGGTTTCGGCAGATCCTGGCTGACTGGCAGATCCTGGCTGACTGGCAGATCTGGAAGAGTCTGGTCGACTGGCAGATCTTGAAGAGTCTGGTCGACTGGCAGATCTTGAAGAGTCTGGTCGACTGGCAGATCTTGAAGAGTCTGGTCGACTGGCAGATCTGGAAGAGTCTGGTCGACTGGCAGATCTGGAAGAGTCTGGTCGACTGGCAGATCTGGAAGAGTCTGGTCGACTGGCAGATCTGGAAGAGTCTGGTCGACTGGCAGATCTGGAAGAGTCTGGTCGACTGGCAGATCTGGAAGAGTCTGGTCGACTGGCAGATCTGGAAGAGTCTGGTCGACTGGCGGATCTGGAAGAGTCTGGTCGACTGGCGGATCTGGAAGATTCTGGTCGACTGGCGGATCTGGAAGATTCTGGTCGACTGGCAGATCTGGAAGAGTCTGGTCGACTGGCAGATCTGGAAGAGTCTGGTCGACTGGCAGATCTGGGAGAGTCTGGTCGACTGGCAGATCTGGAAGAGTCTGGTCGACTGGCAGATCTGGAAGAGTCTGGTCGACTGGCAGATCTGGCTGCTCCATGCTGACTGGCTGCTCCATGATGACTGGCAGCTCTGGCTGCTCCATGCTGACTGGCTGCTCCATGCTGACTGGCAGCTCTGACTGCTCCATGCTGACTGGCTGCTCCATGCTGACTGGCAGCTCTGGCTGCTCCATGCTGACTGGCTGCTCCATGCTGACTGGCAGCTCTGGCTGCTCCATGCTGACTGGCTGCTCCATGCTGACTGGCAGCTCTGGCTGCTCCATGCTGACTGGCTGCTCTGGCTGCTCCATGCTGACTGGCTGCTCCATGCTGACTGGCGGCCCTGGCTGCTCCATGCTGACTGGCGGCCCTGGCTGCTCCATGCTGACTGGCGGCCCTGGCTGCTCCATGCTGACTGGCGGCCCTGGCTGCTCCATGCTGACTGGCGGCCCTGGCTGCTCCATGCTAACTGGCAGCTCTGGCGGCTCCTTGCAGACTGGCAGCTCTGGCGGCTCCTTGCAGACTGGCAGCTTTGGCGGCATCCTGCAGACAGGCAGCTCTGGCGGCTCCTTGCAGACTGGCAGCTCCTTACAGACTGGCAGCTCTATGCAGACTGGCAGCTCCTTGCAGACTGGCAGCTCCTTGCAGACTGGCAGCTCTATGCTAACTGGCAGCTCTATGCTAACTGGCAGCTCTATGCTAACTGGCAGCTCTATGCTAACTGGCAGCTCTATGCTAACTGGCAGCTCTGAACAGGCGGGAGACTCCGGCAGCGCTGTAGAGAAGGTAGGCTCTAACAGCGCTAAACAGGCAGGAGACTCCGACAGCGCTGAAGAGAAGGGAGGCTCTGGCAGCGCTGGACAGGCGAGGCGCACTGTAGGCCTGATGCGTGGTGCTGGCACTGGTGGTACTGGGCCGAGGACACGCACAGGAAGCCTGGTGCGGGGAGCTGCTACCGGAGGGCTGGGGTGTGGAGGTGGCACAGGATGGGTTAGACCTTGAAGGCGTACTGGAGATCTTGAGAGCGGTGCTGGCACAGGACGTGCAAGGCTAGGGAGGTGCACAGGAGGCCTGGTACGTGAGACTGGCACCATCTTCACCAGCCGACTAACACGCACCTCAGGACGAGTATGGAGCGCTGACCCAGGTGCCATCAAATCCCCGACACGCTCCGTCGGGCGAATTCCATGTTTAAAACACCAACACAGCAACTCCCTCATTTCTCTCTCCTCCAATTTCCCCATTAACTCCTTCACAGTCTCTGTTTCGCTCACCTCCAACACCGGCTCTGGTCTCCTCCTTGGCTCCTCACGATAAACAGGGAGAGTTGACTCAGGTCTGGCTCCTGACTCTGCCACACTCTCCCTGAGCCCCCCCCCAAGAAATTTTTGGGGCTGACTATGGGGCCTCCGTCCGCGCCGCCTTGCTTGCTTCGCAAACTCCATTCTCCTATATCCTTCCGCGCACTGCTCCATCGAATCCCAGGCGGGCTCCGGCACTCTCCCTGGGTCGACCGCCCACCTGTCTATCTCCTCCCAAGAAGTATAGTCCATACTGTACTCCACTTTGGGCTGTTCTTGCCTGTTGACACGCTGCTTGGTCCCTTTGTGGTGGGTGATTCTGTAACGGTTTTCTGTATGAGAAGGAGAGTCGGACCAAAATGCGGCGTGTCTATTGCAATCCATGTTTAATGAATTAACACACTAAACACAAACACTACCAAAACAATAAACTTAACAAAACCCGAAACAGCCTATACTTGTGTATCCTAACACAGAACAATGACATCAGGACACTAAGGACAATCACCCACGACAAACTCAAAGAATATGGCTGCCTAAATATGGTTCCCAATCAGAGACAACGATAAACACCTGCCTCTGATTGAGAACCACTTCAGACAGCCATAGACTTAGCTAGAACACCCCACTAGCTACAATCCCCACACATACACACCACATACAAAAACCCATGCCACACCCTGGCCTGACCAAATAAATAAAGATAAACACAAAATACTTTGACCAGGGTGTGACAGTTAATCCATGTTTTATCATTATAATTAGTCCTGTGTAGCTCAGTTGGTAGAGCATGGTGCTTACAACACCAGGGTTGTGGGTTCGATTCCCCCCGTGTGGCTCAGTTGGTAGAGCATGGTGCTTACAACACCAGGGTTGTGGGTTCGATTCCCCCCGTGTGGCTCAGTTGGTAGAGCATGGTGCTTACAACACCAGGGTTGTGGGTTCGATTCCCCTCAGGGGGACCAGTATTAAAATGTCTCTCTGGATAAGAGCATCTGTTGAAGGACAGAAATGCAATAAAAAAAACAATTTCTGATCATTGAAAGGTCTATGAATCTACCTCTCCACCACTATCTCCCTCCACCACTCCTCCACCCCTCCACCACTCTCTCCCTCCACCACTCACCCTCCACCACTCTCTCCCTCCATCACTCTCTCCCTCCATCCCCTCCATCCCCTACACCACTCTCTCCCTCCACCACTCTCTCTCTCCCTCCATCCCCTACACCACTCTCTCGCTCCACCCCCTCCACCACTCTCTCCCTCCACCCCCTACACCACTCTCTCCCTCCACCACTCTCTCCCTCCACCCCCTCCACCACTCTCTCCCTCCATCCCCTCCATCACTCTCTCCCTCCATCCCCTACACCACTCTCTCGCTCCACCCCCTCCACCACTCTCTCCCTCCACCCCCTCCATCACTCTCTCCCTCCACCACTCTCTCCCTACACCACTCTCTCCCTCCACCCCCTCCACCACTCTCTCCCACCACTCTCTCCCTCCATCCCCTACACCACTCTCTCGCTCCACTCTCTCACTCCATCCCTCCACCACTCTCTCGCTCCACCCCCTCCATCACTCCCTCCACCACTCTCTCTCCATCCCCACCACCACTCTCTCCCATCACTCTCTCCCTCCACCACTCTCTCGCTCCACCCCCTCCATCACTCTCTCACTCCATCCCTCCATCACTCCCTCCACCACTCTCTCTCCATCCCCACCACCACTCTCTCCCTCCACCCCCTTCACCACTCTCTCCCTCCAGAAGAGACTTCTCTATTCCTTCACGTGGCCCAGGTTCAATTCAAGTGCAAATTTAGTGACAGTACGTCAATGTCCCAAATAGCGCCCTTTTTCCTTTATAGTGCACTACGTTTGACCAGGACCGTAGGGGCCCTACATAGGGAGGGTACTATATGGGACGCACCGACGCTGTCTGCTGTATGCAGATGGGGAGTTGTTTTAAAAAAAATCTCTAAATCTGCCTTCTCTGATGCGGCAAGGTATAGTAATGAGAAGAAATTAGTCCAACCTGTGCGTGTGCATATGTCTGTGTCTGTGTGTGTGTGTGTGTGTCTGTGTGCGTGTGCCTGCCTGCTGTAGTACCATCCCTGCATGTCTCCACTGTTGTGACAGATAGTCATTATACTCCAGCTGAACGTGTTATAGAATAGTTACGTAATAGTTACCTTTTTACAAAAGGACCTCCTGTTCTGCTCCGAGGTCTAGTTCCTCTGGTGAGGTCACAGTCACACAGGACTTCCTGTTCTGCTCCAAGGTCTAGTTCCTCTGGTGAGGTCACAGTCACACAGGACTTCCTGTTCTGCACCGAGGTCTAGTTCCTCTGGTGAGGTCACAGTCACACAGGACTTCCTGTTCTGCTCCGAGGTCTAGTTCTTCGGATGAGGTCACAGTCACACAGGACTTCCTGTTCTGCTCCGAGGTCTAGTTCCTCTGGTGAGGTCACAGTCACACAGGACTTCCTGTTCTGCTCCGAGGTCTAGTTCCTCTGGTGAGGTCACAGTCACACAGGACTTCCTGTTCTGCTCCAAGGTCTAGTTCCTCTGGTGAGGTCACAGTCACACAGGACTTCCTGTTCTGCTCCAAGGTCTAGTTCCTCTGGTGAGGTCACAGTCACACAGGACTTCCTGTTCTGCTCCGAGGTCTAGTTCCTCTGGTGAGGTCACAGTCACACAGGACTTCCTGTTCTCCTCCGAGGTCTAGTTCCTCTGATGAGGTCACAGTCACACAGGACTTCCTGTTCTGCTCCGAGGTCTAGTTCCTCTGATGAGGTCACAGTCACACAGGACTTCCTGTTCTGCTCCAAGGTCTAGTTCCTCTGGTGAGGTCACAGTCACACAGGACTTCCTGTTCTGCTCCGAGGTCTAGTTCCTCTGATTAGGTCACAGTCACACAGGAACAAGAGGAAAAGAGGAAGCACCCGGAGAAAGGGGAAGTTGTGGAACGGAGATGGGCAGAGAGAGGCTCTCTAGTCGGAGGTGTGGGAGAGTTTCCTCGAGGGCAGAGAGCCAATAAGGAAACAGTGTGACTGACTGATGGGTTGTGCCCTAAATGAAGGTCCCGATGTGTTTGTCCCTGATCCCTGTCACTGATGCAGAATATAGTGGTGATTGGTCGTGTTAA
Organism: Oncorhynchus mykiss; assembly: GCF_057628025.1. Taxonomy (NCBI): domain Eukaryota; kingdom Metazoa; phylum Chordata; class Actinopteri; order Salmoniformes; family Salmonidae; genus Oncorhynchus; species Oncorhynchus mykiss. The sequence continues at coordinate 79,697,323 of NC_143036.1, read as the reverse complement.
AAGCAACATTTTTGTAAAGCTTAAGTGTTTGTCTTGTTCTCCCTGTCTGATCCAGGTAGTGTTTGTCTTGTTCTCCCTGTCTGATCCAGGTAGTGTTTGTCTTGTTCTCCCTCTCTGATCCAGGTAGTGTTTGTCTTGTTCTCCCTCTCTGATCCAGGTAGTGTTTGTCTTGTTCTCCCTGTCTGATCCAGGTAGTGTTTGTCTTGTTCTCCCTCTCTGATCCAGGTAGTGTTTGTCTTGTTCTCCCTGTCTGATCCAGGTAGTGTTTGTCTTGTTCTCCCTGTCTGATCCAGGTAGTGTTTGTCTTGTTCTCCCTGTCTGATCCAGGTAGTGTTTGTCTTGTTCTCCCTGTCTGATCCAGGTAGTGTTTGTCTTGTTCTCCCTGTCTGATCCAGGTAGTGTTTGCCTTGTTCTCCCTGTCTGATCCAGGTAGTGTTTGTCTTGTTCTCCCTGTTGATCCAGGTAGTGTTTGTCTTGTTCTCCCTGTCTGATCCAGGTAGTGTTTGTCTTGTTCTCCCTGTCTGATCCAGGTAGTGTTTGTCTTGTTCTCCCTCTCTGATCCAGGTAGTGTTTGTCTTGTTCTCCCTGTCTGATCCAGGTAGTGTTTGTCTTGTTCTCCCTGTTGATCCAGGTAGTGTTTGTCTTGTTCTCCCTGTCTGATCCAGGTAGTGTTTGTCTTGTTCTCCCTGTCTGATCCAGGTAGTGTTTGTCTTGTTCTCCCTCTCTGATCCAGGTAGTGTTTGTCTTGTTCTCCCTGTCTGATCCAGGTAGTGTTTGTCTTGTTCTCCCTCTCTGATCCAGGTAGTGTTTGTCTTGTTCTCCCTGTCTGATCCAGGTAGTGTTTGTCTTGTTCTCCCTGTCTGATCCAGGTAGTGTTTGTCTTGTTCTCCCTGTCTGATCCAGGTAGTGTTTGTCTTGTTCTCCCTGTCTGATCCAGGTAGTGTTTGTCTTGTTCTCCCTGTCTGATCCAGGTAGTGTTTGCCTTGTTCTCCCTGTCTGATCCAGGTAGTGTTTGTCTTGTTCTCCCTGTTGATCCAGGTAGTGTTTGTCTTGTTCTCCCTGTCTGATCCAGGTAGTGTTTGTCTTGTTCTCCCTGTCTGATCCAGGTAGTGTTTGTCTTGTTCTCCCTGTTGATCCAGGTAGTGTTTGTCTTGTTCTCCCTCTCTGATCCAGGTAGTGTTTGTCTTGTTCTCCCTGTCTGATCCAGGTAGTGTTTGTCTTGTTCTCCCTGTCTGATCCAGGTAGTGTTTGTCTTGTTCTCCCTGTCTGATCCAGGTAGTGTTTGTCTTGTTCTCCCTGTCTGATCCAGGTAGTGTTTGTCTTGTTCTCCCTGTCTGATCCAGGTAGTGTTTGCCTTGTTCTCCCTGTCTGATCCAGGTAGTGTTTGTCTTGTTCTCCCTGTTGATCCAGGTAGTGTTTGTCTTGTTCTCCCTGTCTGATCCAGGTAGTGTTTGTCTTGTTCTCCCTGTCTGATCCAGGTAGTGTTTGTCTTGTTCTCCCTCTCTGATCCAGGTAGTGTTTGTCTTGTTCTCCCTGTCTGATCCAGGTAGTGTTTGTCTTGTTCTCCCTCTCTGATCCAGGTAGTGTTTGTCTTGTTCTCCCTGTCTGATCCAGGTAGTGTTTGTCTTGTTCTCCCTGTCTGATCCAGGTAGTGTTTGTCTTGTTCTCCCTGTCTGATCCAGGTAGTGTTTGTCTTGTTCTCCCTGTCTGATCCAGGTAGTGTTTGTCTTGTTCTCCCTGTCTGATCCAGGTAGTGTTTGTATTGTTCTCCCTGTCTGATCCAGGTAGTGTTTGTCTTGTTCTATCAGGTAGTGCTATCTCTTCAGATTATAGCTAGATTACCTCAGTTTTAGTGCTATCTCTTCAGATTATAGCTAGATCACCTCAGTTTTAGTGCTATCTCTTCAGATTATAGCTAGATCACCTCAATTTTAGTGCTATCTCTTCAGATTATAGCTCGATCACCTCAATTTTAGTGCTATCTCTTCAGATTATAGCTCGATCACCTCCATTTTAGTGCTATATCTCTTCAGATTATAGCTCGATCACCTCAATTTTAGTGCTATCTCTTCAGATTATAGCTCGATCTCCTCAATTTTAGTGCTATCTCTCTTCAGATTATAGCTAGACCTCCTCACCTTTAGTTATATCCATCATCTGTGGCTGTTTCCCATTCAGATGACTGGAGGAGAGACAGACACAGCTGTGTTTAATGTGTGTTCCAGGGGGTTAAGATGTTAACCTCACATAAAAGGAAGAGGCAGCGCTTTAGATTAGCTGTGTGTACCCTTCACTCTCTGCATTTCAATTCAAACGGAGCGTTTTTCATTGGTTGGTCCAAGCCCTCGGGTAATGCAAATATTGTTAACCATATTTTACTGGTTTGCCTGCTTTTGAATAGACTGAATAATAATGCTTCTAACACATGAACGACATCCGCTCATTTATTATTACACACCTGACCTCACCTAGACCCTTTCAGGTTCCACCTCACCTAGACCCTCTCCTTTCAGGTTCCACCTCACCTATACCCTTTCAGGTTCCACCTCACCTAGACCCTCTCCTTTCAGGTCCCACCTCACCTAGACCCTTTCAGGTTCCACCTCACCTAGACCCTTTCAGGTTCCACCTCACCTAGACCCTTTCAGGTTCCACCTCACCTAGACCCTCTCCTTTCAGGTTCCACCTCACCTAGACCCTTTCAGGTTCCACCTCACCTAGACCCTCTCCTTTCAGGTTCCACCTCACCTAGACCCTTTCAGGTTCCACCTCACCTAGACCCTTTCAGGTTCCACCTCACCTAGACCCTTTCAGGTTCCACCTCACCTAGACCCTCTCCTTTCAGGTTCCACCTCACCTAGACCCTCTCCTTTCAGGTTCCACCTCACCTAGACCCTTTCAGGTTCCACCTCACCTAGACCCTTTCAGGTTCCACCTCACCTAGACCCTCTCCTTTCAGGTTCCACCTCACCTAGACCCTTTCAGGTTCCACCTCACCTAGACCCTTTCCTTTCAGGTTCCACCTCACCTAGACCCTTTCCTTTCAGGTTCCACCTCATCTAGATCCTCTCCTTTCAGGTTCCACCTCACCTAGACCCTCTTCTTTCAGGTCCCACCTCACCTAGACCCTCTCCTTTCAGGTTCCACCTCACCTAGACCCTCTCTTTTCAGGTTACACCTCATCTAGATCCTCTCCTTTCAGGTTCCACCTCACCTAGACCCTCTTCTTTCAGGTCCCACCTCACCTAGACCCTCTCCTTTCAGGATAATTATTCTACATGTTTTCTGTCAGGTTTGATGTTGCAAGACAGAATATTATGCCTGTGACTACTGAGATTAATAGGCTTGTGGTCACGCGTCTATTTTTATCAACGATGACAAATTCATCTTGTTGTTGACATTACTTTCTCCTAGCCAGAGGCTGCTGGGTGGTTTTGATGGAGTCTGCTGGGTGGTTTTGATGGAGGCTGCTGGGTAGTTTTAATGGAGACTGCTGGGTGGTTTTGATGGAGGCTGCTGGGTGGTTTTGATGGAGGCTGCTGGGTAATTCTGATGGAGGCTGCTGGGTAATTCTGATGGAGGCTGCTGGGTAATTCTGATGGAGGCTGCTGGGTGGTTTTGATGGAGGCTACTGGGTGGTTTTGATGGAGGCTGCTGGGTAATTCTGATGAGGCTGCTGGGTAATTCTGATGGAGGCTGCTGGGTAATTCTGATGGAGGCTGCTGGGTAGTTTTGATGGAGGCTGCTGGGTAGTTTTGATGGAGGCTGCTGGGTGGTTTTGATGGAGGCTGCTGGGTAATTCTGATGGAGGCTGCTGGGTAATTCTGATGGAGGCTGCTGGGTAGTTTTGATGGAGGCTGCTGGGTAGTTTTGATGGAGGCTGCTGGGTGGTTTTGATGGAGGCTGCTGGGTAGTTTTGATGGAGGCTGCTGGGTAGTTTTGATGGAGGCTGCTGGGTGGTTTTGATGGAGGCTGCTGGGTAGTTTTGATGGAGGCTGCTGGGTAGTTTTGATGGAGGCTGCTGGGTGGTTTTGATGGAGGCTGCTGGGTAGTTTTGATGGAGGCTGCTGGGTAGTTTTGATGGAGGCTGCTGGGTGGTTTTGATGGAGGCTGCTGGGTGGTTTTGATGGAGGCTGCTGGGTAGTTTTGATGGAGGCTGCTGGGTAGTTTTGATGGAGGCTGCTGGGTAGTTTTGATGGAGGCTGCTGGGTGGTTTTGATTGAGGCTGCTGTGTGGTTCTTCCCCTACCCTTCCTCTCTCACTCCCTCCTCTTCTTGAAGTTCCGTTTGGATAGATGTCACCCATCAGGCTACTAGTCTAGTGGCCTGATTTGAATAGGTGGACTTTCTATAAGCCTGTAGAATGGAGGGATGGATAGTTCTTTAAGCCTGTAGAATGGAGGGATGGATAGTTATTTAAGCCTGTAGAATGGAGGGAGGGAGGGATAGTTCTTTAAGCCTGTAGAATGGAGGGAGGGATAGTTCTTTAAGCCTGTAGAATGGAGGGAGGGAGGGATAGTTCTTTAAGCCTGTAGAATGGAGGGAGGGAGGGATAGTTCCTTAAGCCTGTAGAATGGAGGGAGGGAGGGATAGTTCTTTAAGCCTGTAGAATGGAGGGAGGGATAGTTCTTTAAGCCTGTAGAATGGAGGGAGGGAGGGATAGTTATTTAAGCCTGTAGAATGGAGGGAGGGAGGGATAGTTCTTTAAGCCTGTAGAATGGAGGGAGGGATAGTTCTTTAAGCCTGTAGAATGGAGGGAGGGAGGGATAGTTATTTAAGCCTGTAGAATGGAGGGAGGGAAGGATAGTTATTTAAGCCTGTAGAATGGAGGGAGGGAGGGATAGTTCTTTAAGCCTGTAGAATGGAGGGAGGGATGGATAGTTCTTTAAGCCTGTAGACTGGAGGGAGGGAGGGATAGTTCTTTAAGCCTGTAGACTGGAGGGAGGGAGGGATAGTTCTTTAAGCCTGTAGAATGGAGGGAGGGAAGGATAGTTCTTTAAGCCTGTAGAATGGAGGGAGGGGGGATAGTTCCTTAAGCCTGTAGAATGGAGGGAGGGATAGTTCTTTAAGCCTGTAGAATGGAGGGAGGGAGGGATAGTTCTTTAAGCCTGTAGAATGGAGGGAGGGAGGGATAGTTCTTTAAGCCTGTAGAATGGAGGGAGGGAGGGATAGTTCCTTAAGCCTGTAGAATGGAGGGAGGGATGGATAGTTCTTTAAGCCTGTAGAATGGAGGGAGGGAGGGATAGTTCCTTAAGCCTGTAGAATGGAGGGAGGGATAGTTCTTTAAGCCTGTAGAATGGAGGGAGGGAGGGATAGTTCCTTAAGCCTGTAGAATGGAGGGAGGGATAGTTCTTTAAGCCTGTAGAATGGAGGGAGGGAGGGATAGTTCTTTAAGCCTGTAGAGTGGAGGGAGGGATAGTTCTTTAAGCCTGTAGAATGGAGGGAGGGAGGGATAGTTCTTTAAGCCTGTAGAATGGAGGGAGGGAGGGATAGTTCCTTAAGCCTGTAGAATGGAGGGAGGGATGGATGGTTCTTTAAGCCTGTAGAATGGAGGGAGGGAGGGATAGTTCTTTAAGCCTGTAGAATGGAGGGAGGGAGGGATAGTTCTTTAAGCCTGTAGAATAGAGGGATGGATAGTTCTTTAAGCCTGTAGAATGGAGGGAGGGATAGTTCCTTAAGCCTGTAGAATGGAGGGAGGGAGGGATAGTTATTTAAGCCTGTAGAATGGAGGGAGGGAGGGATAGTTCTTTAAGCCTGTAGAATAGAGGGATGGATAGTTATTTAAGCCTGTAGAATGGAGGGAGGGAGGGATAGTTCTTTAAGCCTGTAGACTGGAGGGAGGGATGGATAGTTCTTTAAGCCTGTAGAATAGAGGGAGGGAGGGATAGTTCTTTAAGCCTGTAGACTGGAGGGAGGGAGGGATAGTTCTTTAAGCCTGTAGACTGGAGGGAGGGAGGGATAGTTCTTTAAGCCTGTAGAATGGAGGGAGGGAGGGATAGTTCTTTAAGCCTGTAGAATGGAGGGAGGGAGGGATAGTTATTTAAGCCTGTAGACTGGAGGGAGGGATGGATAGTTCTTTAAGCCTGTAGAATGGAGGGAGGGAGGGATAGTTATTTAAGCCTGTAGAATGGAGGGAGGGAGGGAGGGAGGGAGGGAGGGAGGGAGGGGTAGAGAGATGAACAATGAAGGAGTGAATGAAGCATAGGGTTGCCTGGAGGAGTGTAAAAACATCTTATCCCTCTCTCCCTGGCCATCTGGTTGTTTGTTTGTGCTGGGGCAGAAAGTGTGTGTGTGTGTGTGTGTGTTTGTGTGTGTATATGTGTGTGTGTATGTGTGTGTGTGTGTGTGTGTGTATGTGTGTGTGTGTGTGTGTGTGTGTGTGTGTGTGTGTGTGTGTGTGTGTGTGTGTGTGTGTGTGTGTATGTGTGTGTGTGTGTGTGTATGTGTGTATGTGTGTGTATGTGTATGCGTGTGTGTGTATGTGTATGCGTGTGTGTGTGTGTGTGTGTGTGTGTGTGTGTGTGTGTGTGTGTGTGTGTGTGTGTGTGTGTGCGTGTATGTGTATGCGCGCGTGTGTGTGTGTGTGTGTGTGTGTGTGTGTGTGTGAGTGTGTGTGTGTGTGTGTATGTGTGTGTGTGTGAAACCTCCCTCCGCTGGTGCAGAAAGCGAGACAGAGCTTGTTAACAGATATGCTGTGCCGTTCTGCTGCACCTTGGGGACAGGTATAAACTAGCACAGAGTCCCCCCCTTTCTCTTTCTCTTCCTTTCCTGCCTTCTTTCATTCTCTCTCTCTACTTTCCCCCTCAAATGTTTTAGCCTTCTCTCTCTTCTCTCTCTCTCAGTGTAATAGAACAACAGGTCTCTCCTAGTTCAGAACAACAGGTCTCTCCTAGTCCAGAACAACAGGTCTCTCCTAGTCCAGAACAACAGGTCTCTCCTAGTTCAGAACAACAAGTCTCTCCTAGTTCAGAACAACAGGTCTCTCCTAGTTCAGTGTAACAGAACAACAGGTCTCTCCTAGTTCAGTACAACAGGTCTCTCTTAGTCCAGAACAACAGGTGTCTCCTAGTTCAGTGTAACAGAACAACAGGTCTCTCCTAGTCCAGAACAACAGGTCTCTCCTAGTTCAGAACAACAGGTCTCTCCTAGTTCAGAACAACAGGTCTCTCCTAGTTCAGAACAACGTATCTCCTAGTCCAGAACAACAGGTCTCTCCTAGTTCAGTGTAACAGAACAACAGGTCTCTCCTAGTTCAGAACATCAGGTCTCTCCTAGTCCAGAACAACAGGTGTCTCCTAGTTCAGGACAACAGGTCTCTCCTAGTTCAGGACAACAGGTCTCTCCTAGTTCAGTATAACAGAACAACAGGTCTCTCCTAGTTCAGAACAACAGGTCTCTCCTAGTTCAGTATAACAGGTCTCTCCTAGTTCAGTGTAACAGAACAACAGGTCTCTCCTAGTTCAGAACAACAGGTCTCTCCTAGTTCAGAACAACAGGTCTCTCCTAGTTCAGTATAACAGGTCTCTCCGAGTTCAGGACAACAGGTCTCTCCTAGTCCAGGACAACAGGTCTCTCCTAGTTCAGGACAACAGGTCTCTCCTAGTTCAGTATAACAGGTCTCTCGTAGTTCAGTGTAACAGAACAACAGGTCTCTCCTAGTTCAGAACAACAGATATCTCCTAGTCCAGGACAACAGGTCTCTCCTAGTTTAGTATAACAGGTCTCTCCTAGTTCAGTGTATCAGAACAACAGGTATCTCTTAGTTCAGGACAACAGGTCTCTCCTAGTTCAGGACAAAAGGTCTCTCCTAGTTCAGAACAACAGATATCTCCTAGTCCAGGACAACAGGTCTCTCCTAGTTTAGTATAACAGGTCTCTCCTAGTTCAGTGTATCAGAACAACAGGTATCTCCTAGTTCAGGACAACAGGTCTCTCCTAGTTCAGGACAACAGGTCTCTCCTAGTTCAGGACAACATGTCTCTCCTAGTTCAGTATAACAGGTCTCTCCTAGTTCAGTGTAACAGAACAACAGGTATCTCCTAGTTCAGGCCAACAGGTCTCTCCTAGTTCAGTATAACAGGTATCTCCTAGTTCAGAACAACAGGTCTCTCCTAGTTCAGTGTATCAGAACAACAGGTATCTCCTAGTTCAGGACAACAGGTCTCTCCTAGTTCAGGACAACATGTCTCTCCTAGTTCAGTATAACAGGTCTCTCCTAGTTCAGTGTAACAGAACAACAGGTATCTCCTAGTTCAGGCCAACAGGTCTCTCCTAGTTCAGTATAACAGGTATCTCCTATTTCAGAACAACAGGTCTCTCCTAGTTCAGTGTATCAGAACAACAGGTATCTCCTAGTTCAGGACAACAGGTCTCTCCTAGTTCAGGACAACAGGTCTCTCCTAGTTCAGTATAACAGGTCTCTCCTAGTTCAGTGTAACAGAACAAAAGGTATCTCCTAGTTCAGGACAACAGGTCTCTCCTAGTTCAGTATAACAGGTCTCTCCTAGTTCAGTATAACAGGTCTCTCCTAGTTCAGTATAACAGGTATCTCCTAGTTCAGTGTAACAGAACAACAGGTCTCTCCTAGTTCAGTATAACAGGTATCTCCTAGTTCAGTGTAACAGAACAACAGGTCTCTCCTAGTCCAGGACAACAGGTCTCTCCTAGTTCAGTATAACAGGTCTCTCCTAGTTCAGTATAACAGGTCTCTCCTAGTTCAGTGCAACAGAACAACAGGTATCTCCTAGTTCAGGACAACAGGTCTCTCCTAGTTCAGTGTAACAGAACAACAGGTCTCTCCTAGTCCAGGACAACAGGTCTCTCCTAGTTCAGTATAACAGGTCTCTCCTAGTTCAGTATAACAGGTCTCTCCTAGTTCAGTATAACAGGTCTCTCCTAGTTCAGTGTAACAGAACAACAGGTCTCTCCTAGTTCAGGACAACAGGTCTCTCCTAGTCCAGGACAACAGGTCTCTCCTAGTCCAGGACAACAGGTCTCTCCTAGTTCAGTATAACAGGTCTCTCCTAGTTCAGTGTAACAGTATAACAGTTATCTCCTAGTTCAGTATAACAGGTATCTTCTAGTTCAGTGTATCAGAACAACAGGTATCTCTTAGTCCAGGACAACAGGTCTCTCCTAGTTCAGTATAACAGGTCTCTCCTAGTTCAGTGTAACAGTATAACAGGTGTCTCCTAGTTCAGAACAACAGAACAACATGTCTGTAATGTAAAGCACAAATGCTTCGCGCGTTGGGGGTCATTGGGGGTCGTCACCTCTGACCTCAGCGATGGTTAAAGAGATACAGAGATACAGGGACAGACTAATTATACATAATAACAGTGACGAGACAGTGCCCCCGCCACACACACCTACACACGACCACCTCTCTTTAACACACACACACACACACACACACACAAACACACACACACACACACACACACGCACACCTGTAATTATTCCCTTCAACGACAACCGGAGTACAGAGCCCACTGCTGCCTGGTTAATAACAGTGCTGTAACACCTGAATTATTCCCCCCCCCCCCTCCACCCCCTCCACATGAGGTTGGTGGAACCTTAATTAGGGAGGACAGGCTCGTGGTAATGGCTGGAGCAGGATATGTGGAGTGGTATAAAATACATCAAACATGGTGTCCAGCCGTTCCATTTGATCCGTTCCAGCCATTATGATGAGCCGTCCTCCCCTCATTAGCCTCCACTGCCCCCCCCCCCCCCCCCCCCCCCCCCCACCTCCCCCAGACCACACACACACTTTCACACGCACACCTACACACACACATTAGCTGTCTGTCTTATAGAACAGAGGCCAGATCCAGAGGCCAGAGGTCTGATCCTGTCTACGCCTGCACTAAATGACATGCTGAACACAACGTCACATAGCGTGAAGGACAAGGTGATCATTAACACATGATTGATTTGATTTGATTTTTGGGGGGGGGTAAAACAATGAGCTAATGAGCTTTAATTACTATGGTATTCTATGAATCAGTTGCACACCAACCCTCCCGAGAAGGCACTGCATCTCAGTGGTAGAGGCGTCACTACAGACCCTGGTTCGATCCCGGGCTGTAACACCACCGGCCGTGATCGGGAGTTTCATAGGGTGGCGCACAGGTCACATCTCTGGGGTCACAGCCAGGTCACATCTCTGGGGTCACGGCCAGGTCACATCTCTGGGGTCACAGCCTGGTCACATCTCTGATCATATCCATTTCTATGTCTTTGTATTTCCTCCTTTTTCAACAAGATAATATCTTCCTCCTCCTCCCAGCTGTCTGATATCTTCCTCCTCCACCCAGCTGTCTGATATCTTCCTCCTCCCAGCTGTCTGTTATCTTCCTCATCTCCTCCCAGCTGTCTGATATCTTCCTCCTCCTCCCAACTGTCTGATATCTTACTCCTCCTCCCAGCTGTCTGATATCTTCCTCCTCCTCCCAGCTGTCTGTTATCTTCCTCATCTCCTCCCAGCTGTCTGATATCTTCCTCCTCCTCCTAGCTGGCTGATATCTTCCTCCTCCTCCCAGCTGTCTGATATCTTCCTCCTCCTCCCAGCTGTCTGTTATCTTCCTCATCTCCTCCCAGCTGTCTGATATCTTCCTCCTCCTCCTAGCTGTCTGATATCTTCCTCCTCCTCCCAGCTGTCTGATATCTTCCTCCTCCTCCCAGCTGTCTGTTATCTTCCTCATCTCCTCCCAGCTGTCTGATATCTTCCTCCTCCTCCTAGCTGTCTGATATCTTCCTCCTCCTCCCAGCTGTCTGTTATCTTCCTCATCTCCTCCCAGCTGTCTGATATCTTCCTCCTCCTCCTAGCTGTCTGATATCTTCCTCCTCCTCCCAGCTGTCTGATATCTTCCTCCTCCTCCCAGCTGTCTGATATCTTCCTCATCTCCTCCCAGCTGTCTGATATCTTCCTCCTCCTCCCAGCTGTCTGATATCTTCCTCCTCCTCCCAGCTGTCTGATATCTTCCTCCTCCTCCCAGCTGTCTGTTATCTTCCTCCTCCTCCCAGCTGTCTGATATCTTCCTCCTCCTCCCAGCTGTCTGATATCTTCCTCATCTCCTCCCAGCTGTCTGATATCATCCTCCTCCTCCCAGCTGTCTGATATCTTCCTCCTCCTCCCAGCTGTCTGTTATCTTCCTCCTCCTCCCAGCTGTCTGATATCTTCCTCCTCCTCCCAGCTGTCTGATATCTTCCTCATCTCCTCCCAGCTGTCTGATATCTTCCTCCTCCTCCCAGCTGTCTGATATCTTCCTCCTCCTCCCAGCTGTCTGATATCTTCCTCCTCCTCCCAGCTGTCTAATATCTTCCTCCTCCTCCCAGCTGTCTGATATCTTCCTCCTCCTCCCAGCTGTCTGATATCTTCCTCCTCCTCCCAGCTGTCTGATATCTTCCTCCTCCTCCCAGCTGTCTGATATCTTCCTCCTCCTCCCAGCTGTCTGATATCTTCCTCATCTCCTCCCAGCTGTCTGATATCTTCCTCCTCCTCCCAGCTGTCTGATATCTTCCTCCTCCTCCCAGCTGTCTGATATCTTCCTCCTCCTCCCAGCTGTCTGATATCTTCCTCATCTCCTCCCAGCTGTCTGATATCTTCCTCCTCCTCCCAGCTGTCTGATATCTTCCTCCTCCTCCCAGCTGTCTGATATCTTCCTCCTCCTCCCAGCTGTCTGTTATCTTCCTCCTCCTCCCAGCTGTCTGATATCTTCCTCCTCCTCCCAGCTGTCTGATATCTTCCTCCTCCTCCCAGCTATCTGATATCTTCCTCCTCCTCCCAGCTGTCTGATATCTTCCTCATCTCCTCCCAGCTGTCTGATATCTTCCTCCTCCTCCCAGCTGTCTGATATCTTCCTCCTCCTCCCAGCTGTCTGATATCTTCCTCCTCCTCCCAGCTGTCTGATATCTTCCTCCTCCTCCCAGCTGTCTGATATCTTCCTCCTCCTCCCAGCTGTCTGATATCTTCCTCCTCCTCCCAGCTGTCTGATATCTTCCTCCTCCTCCCAGCTGTCTGATATCTTCCTCATCTCCTCCCAGCTGTCTGATATCTTCCTCCTCCTCCCAGCTGTCTGATATCTTCCTCCTCCTCCCAGCTATCTGATATCTTCCTCCTCCTCCCAGCTGTCTGATATCTTCCTCCTCCTCCCAGCTGTCTGATATCTTCCTCATCTCCTCCCAGCTGTCTGATATCTTCCTCCTCCTCCCAGCTGTCTGATATCTTCCTCCTCCTCCCAGCTGTCTGATATCTTCCTCCTCCTCCCAGCTGTCTGATATCTTCCTCCTCCTCCCAGCTGTCTGATATCTTCCTCCTCCTCCCAGCTGTCTGATATCTTCCTCCTCCTCCCAGCTGTCTGATATCTTCCTCCTCCTCCCAGCTGTCTGATATCTTCCTCCTCCTCCCATGTGAAATGACTGTTGCACCATTGACCTTTACTGTCATATTCCAATGTTCCAACCAATCAGGAGGAGAATAGTGCTGAGCAATTAGTGTTTTTTTTTTTAGGTCGGTTCGGTTTCAGCTTGATTATTAAAATAAGTAATCCCATTAAAATGATTTTAGAGATTTTTTTAAAATTGGAAATTCCAAAATCCCCAAATAGTGAATGAGTTGTCAAACCATTGAACATTGTCCTTCGTCTCCGTCAGGTCCACGTTGGCTGGACCTCAAGAGAAAAAGAGTTAGTTACTGTGAAATAATATCATGTGTTTAGTCTGTAGTTAGTTACTGTGAAATATTATCATATTTATAGTCTGTAGTTAGTTACTGTGAAATAATATCATGTGTTTAGTCTGTAGTTAGTTACTGTGAAATATTATCATATTTATAGTCTGTAGTTAGTTACTGTGAAATATTATCATATTTATAGTCTGTAGTTAGTTACTGTGAAATAATATCATATTTATAGTCTGTAGTTAGTTACTGTGAAATAATATCATATTTTTAGTCTGTAGTTAGTTACTGTGAAATATTATCATATTTATAGTCTGTAGTTAGTTACTGTGAAATATTATCATATTTATAGTCTGTAGTTAGTTACTGTGAAATATTATCATATTTATAGTCTGTAGTTAGTTACTGTGAAATATTATCATATTTATAGTCTGTAGTTAGTTACTGTGAAATATTATCATATTTATAGTCTGTAGTTAGTTACTGTGAAATAATATCATATTTATAGTCTGTAGTTAGTTACTGTGAAATATTATCATATTTATAGTCTGTAGTTAGTTACTGTGAAATATTATCATATTTATAGTCTGTAGTTAGTTACTGTGAAATAATATCATATTTATAGTCTGTAGTTAGTTACTGTGAAATAATATCATATTTATAGTCTGTAGTTAGTTACTGTGAAATAATATCATATTTATAGTCTGTAGTTAGTTACTGTGAAATATTATCATATTTATAGTCTGTAGTTAGTTACTGTGAAATAATATCATATTTATAGTCTGTAGTTAGTTACTGTGAAATAATATCATATTTATAGTCTGTAGTTAGTTACTGTGAAATAATATCATATTTATAGTCTGTAGTTAGTTACTGTGAAATAATATCATATTTATAGTCTATAGTTAGTTACTGTGAAATTATATCATATTTATAGTCTGTAGTTAGTTACTGTGAAATTATATCATATTTTTAGTCTGTAGTTAGTTACTGTGAAATAATATCATGTTTTTGACTTCGTTTTTATTTAATTCATGTATTCTTTTTCCTTAATTAAAAGTCATCATCTCATCTCTTTTTATGGTCATTGTAGTTTATTACCACATTTCTGCGCTGAACTGGGTTGAATATTTGCTTCATGAAAACTACAACTCCCTTCAGCCCAGCGTCCCACTCTCTCGTTAATGATTTGATTTCTCTCTATAGAAACTACAACTCCCTTCAGCCCAGCGTCCCACTCTCTCGTGAATGATTTGATTTCTCTCTATAGAAACTACAACTCCCTTCAGCCCAGCGTCCCACTCTCTCGTGAATGATTTGATTTCTCTCTATAGAAACTACAACTCCCTTCAGCCCAGCGTCCCACTCTCTCGTGAATGATTTGATTTCTCTCTATAGAAACTACAACTCCCTTCAGCCCAGCGTCACACTCTCTCGTTAATGATTTGATTTCTCTCTATAGAAACTACAACTCCCTTCAGCCCAGCGTCCCACTCTCTCGTTAATGATTTGATTTCTCTCTATAGAAACTACAACTCCCTTCAGCCCAGCGTCCCACTCTCTCGTTAATGATTTGAATTCTCTCTATAGAAACGCCGGTCAATTAGTTGTTTCATAACCGGGGAAAAAAACGAGATGACGGTCAATCGCTCAACACGACAAGAGAAGCAGGTGTGTGTGTGTGTGTGTGTGTGTGTGGGGGGGGATCAGCTGATTTCACTGCCTGTCGGCCTCCTTGCTGCACTCAGGGCTCCAAATGCATATTCAACACGCACAGACACAGACGCACAGACACAGAAGCACAGACACACAGACGCACAGACACAGACGCACAGACACAGAAGCACAGACACACAGACGCACAGACGCACAGACGCACAAACGCACAGACGCACAGACACACAGACGCACAGACACACAGACGCACAGACACACAGACGCACAGACGCACAGACAGACGCACAGACACACAGACGCACAAACGCACAGACACACAGACACACAGACACACAGACGCACAGACACACAGACACACAGACGCACAGACACACAGACACACAAACGCACAGACACACAGACACACAGACACACAGACGCACAGACACACAGACGCACAGACACACAGACACACAAACGCACAGACACACAGACACACAGACACACAGACGCACAGACGCACAGACACATAGACACACAAACGCACAGACACACAGACACACAGACACACAGACGCACAGACGCACAGACACACAGACACACAGACGCACAGACACACA
>NC_143036.1:79674866-79679866 GCF_057628025.1 Oncorhynchus mykiss | reverse complement strand
AGTGACCAGGTCTGTCCTGTGACCAGGTCTGTCCTGTGACCAGGTCTGTCCAGTGACCAGGTCTGTCCTGTGACCAGGTCTGTCCTGTGACCAGGTCTGTCCAGTGACCAGGTCTGTCCTGTGACCAGGTCTGTCCTGTGACCAGGTCTGTCCTGTGACCAGGTCTGTCCAGTGACCAGGTCTGTCCTGTGACCAGGTCTGTCCTGTGACCAGGTCTGTCCTGTGACCAGGTCTGTCCTGTCTCCTGTGACCAGGTTTGTCCAGTGACCAGGTCTGTCCTGTGACCAGGTCTGTCCTGTGACCAGGTCTGTCCAGTGACCAGGTCTGTCCTGTGACCAGGTCTGTCCTGTGACCAGGTCTGTCCAGTGACCAGGTCTGTCCAGTGACCAGGTCTGTCCTGTCTCCTGTGACCAGGTCTGTCCAGTGACCAGGTCTGTCCTGTGACCAGGTCTGTCCTGTGACCAGGTCTGCCCTGTCTCCTGTGACCAGGTCTGTCCTGTGACCAGGTCTGTCCTGTGACCAGGTCTGTCCAGTGACCGGGTCTGTCCAGTGACCAGGTCTGTCCTGTGACCAGGTCTGTCCAGTGACCAGGTCTGTCCTGTCTCCAGTGACCAGGTCTTTCCTGTCTCCAGTGACTAGGTCTGTCCTGTGACCAGGTCTGTCCAGTGACCAGGTCTGTCCTGTCTCCAGTGACCAGGTCTGTCCTGTGACCAGGTCTGTCCAGTGACCAGGTCTGTCCTGTCTCCAGTGACCAGGTCTGTCCTGTGACCAGGTCTGTCCTGTGACCAGGTCTGTCCAGTGACCAGGTCTGTCCTGTCTCCTGTGACCAGGTCTGTCCAGTGACCAGGTCTGTCCTGTGACCAGGTCTGTCCAGTGACCGGGTCTGTCCTGTGACCGGGTCTGTCCAGTGACCAGGTCTGTCCTGTGACCGGGTCTGCCCTGTGACCAGGTCTGTCCAGTGACCGGGTCTGTCCTGTGACCGGGTCTGTCCAGTGACCAGGTCTGTCCTGTGACCAGGTCTGTCCAGTGACCAGGTCTGTCCAGTGACCAGGTCTGTCCTGTGACCAGGTCTGTCCTGTGACCAGGTCTGTCCAGTGACCAGGTCTGTCCTGTGACCAGGTCTGTCCAGTGACCAGGTCTGCCCTGTCTCCTGTGACCAGGTCTGTCCAGTGACCAGGTCTGTCCTGTGACCAGGTCTGTCCAGTGACCAGGTCTGTCCTGTGACCAAGTCTGTCCAGTGACCAGGTCTGTCCAGTGACCAGGTCTGTCCTGTCTCCTGTGACCAGGTCTGTCCAGGGACCAGGTCTGTCCAGTGACCAGGTCTGCCCTGTCTCCTGTGACCAGGTCTGTCCTGTCTCCTGTGACCAGGTCTGTCCTGTCTCCTGTGACCAGGTCTGTCCAGTGACCAGGTCTGTCCAGTGAACAGGTCTGTCCTGTCTCCTGTGACCAGGTCTGTCCAGTGACCAGGTCTGTCCTGTGACCAGGTCTGTCCTGTGACCAGGTCTGTCCAGTGACCAGGTCTGTCCTGTGACCAGGTCTGTCCTGTGACCAGGTCTGTCCAGTGACCAGGTCTGTCCTGTGACCAGGTCTGTCCTGTGACCAGGTCTGTCCAGTGACCAGGTCTGTCCTGTGACCAGGTCTGTCCTGTGACCAGGTCTGTCCTGTGACCAGGTCTGTCCTGTCTCCTGTGACCAGGTTTGTCCAGTGACCAGGTCTGTCCTGTGACCAGGTCTGTCCTGTGACCAGGTCTGTCCAGTGACCAGGTCTGTCCTGTGACCAGGTCTGTCCTGTGACCAGGTCTGTCCAGTGACCAGGTCTGTCCAGTGACCAGGTCTGTCCTGTCTCCTGTGACCAGGTCTGTCCAGTGACCAGGTCTGTCCTGTGACCAGGTCTGTCCTGTGACCAGGTCTGCCCTGTCTCCTGTGACCAGGTCTGTCCTGTGACCAGGTCTGTCCTGTGACCAGGTCTGTCCAGTGACCGGGTCTGTCCAGTGACCAGGTCTGTCCTGTGACCAGGTCTGTCCAGTGACCAGGTCTGTCCTGTCTCCAGTGACCAGGTCTGTCCTGTCTCCAGTGACTAGGTCTGTCCTGTGACCAGGTCTGTCCAGTGACCAGGTCTGTCCTGTCTCCAGTGACCAGGTCTGTCCTGTGACCAGGTCTGTCCAGTGACCAGGTCTGTCCTGTCTCCAGTGACCAGGTCTGTCCTGTGACCAGGTCTGTCCTGTGACCAGGTCTGTCCAGTGACCAGGTCTGTCCTGTCTCCTGTGACCAGGTCTGTCCAGTGACCAGGTCTGTCCTGTGACCAGGTCTGTCCAGTGACCAGGTCTGTCCTGTCTCCTGTGACCAGGTCTGTCCAGTGACCAGGTCTGTCCTGTGACCAGGTCTGTCCTGTGACCAGGTCTGCCCTGTCTCCTGTGACCAGTTCTGTCCTGTGACCAGGTCTGTCCTATGACCAGGTCTGTCCTGTGACCAGGTCTGTCCAGTGACCGGGTCTGTCCAGTGACCAGGTCTGTCCTGTGACCAGGTCTGTCCAGTGACCAGGTCTGTCCTGTCTCCAGTGACCAGGTCTGTCCTGTCTCCAGTGACTAGGTCTGTCCTGTGACCAGGTCTGTCCAGTGACCAGGTCTGTCCTGTCTCCAGTGACCAGGTCTGTCCTGTGACCAGGTCTGTCCAGTGACCAGGTCTGTCCTGTCTCCAGTGACCAGGTCTGTCCTGTGACCAGGTCTGTCCTGTGACCAGGTCTGTCCAGTGACCAGGTCTGTCCAGTGACCGGGTCTGTCCTGTGACCGGGTCTGTCCTGTGACCAGGTCTGTCCTGTCTCCTGTGACCAGGTCTATCCTGTGACCAGGTCTGTCCTGTGACCAGGTCTGTCCTGTGACCAGGTCTGTCCTGTCTCCTGTGACCAGGTTTGTCCAGTGACCAGGTCTGTCCAGTGAACAGGTCTGTCCTGTGACCTGGTCTGTCCTGTGACCGGGTCTGTCCTGTGACCGGGTCTGTCCTGTGACCAGGTCTGTCCAGTGACCAGGTCTGCCCTGTCTCCTGTGACCAGGTCTGTCCAGTGACCAGGTCTGTCCAGTGACCAGGTCTGCCCTGTCTCCTGTGACCAGGTCTGTCCAGTGACCAGGTCTGCCCTGTCTCCTGTGACCGGGCCTGTCCTGTTTCCAGTGACCAAGTCTGTCCAGTGACCAGGTCTGTCCTGTGACCAGGTCTGTCCAGTGACCAGGTCTGTCCAGTGACCAGGTCTGTCCTGTGACCGGGTCTGCCCTGTCTGCCCATGACTCTGTGTATAGTTGTGTAGAATATATTGTCTAGGGGCTTTATTTACCAGGCTTGTTCTCGAAGGGACGTACCTTCAGCCTTCCATTAACTATTAACATCCTGGTCGTTGAATGACCCCTGGATGACCCTACTGTACCCTGCCCTGTAGAATCAGCCGATCCCGTGTTGTAGGGTGCAATAACAACAGAGTACAACAGAGTACAGGTCCATTTTCATGGGTCCTGTGCTCCAATATGCTTTCCCTAAGGGGAACCTAGGCTAGACAGGCTAGATAACGTTGTGAGTAGTGATCTAATAACTAAACCAGCGTAGGAATCTTTTCAGTTTTCAAATCAGTCAATATACTGAATAACTCTGGGTATTCAGTCATTGTAGTGAATAACTCTGGGTATTCAGTCATTGTAGTGAATAACTCTGGATATTCAGTCATTGTAGTGAATAACTCTGGGTATTCAGTCAATGTAGTGAATAACTCTGGGTATTCAGTCAATGTAGTGAATAACTCTGGGTATTCAGTCATTAGAGTGAATAACTCTGGGTATTCAGTCATTAGAGTGAATAACTCTGGATATTCAGTCAATGTAGTGAATAACTCTGGGTATTCAGTCAATGTTGTGAATAACTCTGGATATTCAGTCAATGTAGTGAATAACTCTGGGTATTCAGTCATTAGAGTGAATAACTCTGGGTATTCAGTCATTAGAGTGAATAACTCTGGGTATTCAGTCATTAGAGTGAATAACTCTGGGTATTCAGTCAATGTAGTGAATAACTCTGGGTATTCAGTCAATGTAGTGAATAACTCTGGGTATTCAGTCAATGTTGTGAATAACTCTGGGTATTCAGTCATTAGAGTGAATAACTCTGGGTAGTCAGTCAATGTAGTGAATAACCCTGGGTATTCAGTCAATGTCACCACTGACAGGTTCAGTATGTCTATATGAATCAGGTAGGTTCAGTATGTCTATATGAATCATGTAGGTTCAGTATGTCTATATGAATCATGTCTGTTCAGTATGTCTATATGAATCATGTAGGTTCAGTATGTCTATATGAATCATGTCGGTTCAGTATGTCTATATGAATCATGTAGGTTCAGTATGTCTATATGAATCATGTCGGTTCAGTATGTCTATGTGAATCATGTCGGTTCAGTATGTCTATGTGAATCATGTAGGTTCAGTATGTCTGTATGAATCATGTCGGTTCAGTATGTCTATGTGAATCATGTAGGTTCAGTATGTCTGTATGAATCATGTCGGTTCAGTATGTCTATGTGAATCATGTAGGTTAAGTATGTCTATGTGAATCATGTAGGTTCAGTATGTCTATATGAATCATGTATGACTCAGTTCTGGTACTTCCTGTATATAGTCATGTTATTACCTCATTCCCCAGCACATTGACTCAGTACTGGTACTTCCTGTATATAGCCATGTTATTACCTCATTCCCCAGCACATTGACTCAGTACTGGTACTTCCTGTATATAGCCATGTTATTACCTGGTACTTCCTGTATATAGCCATGTTATTACCTGGTACTTCCTGTATATAGCCATGTTAGTACCTGTTACTTCCTGTATATAGCCATGTTATTACCTGGTACTCCCTGTATATAGCCATGTTATTACCTGGTACTTCCTGTATATAGCCATGTTATTACCTGGTACTTCCTGTATATAGCCATGTTATTACCTGGTACTTCCTGTATATAGCCATGT
>NC_143036.1:79659866-79672366 GCF_057628025.1 Oncorhynchus mykiss | reverse complement strand
TGACATGTATTAAACATCTCTGACATGTTTTAAACATCTCTGACATGTATTAAACATCTCTGACATGTATTAAACATCTCTGACATGTATTAAACATCTCTGACATGTATTAAACATCTCTGACATGTATTAAACATCTCTGACATGTATTAAACATCTCTGACATGTATTAAACATCTCTGACATGTTTTAAACATCTCTGACATGTATTAAACATCTCTGACATGTATTAAACATCTCTGACATGTTTTAAACATCACTGACATGTATTAAACATCTCTGACATGTATTAAACATCTCTGACATGTTTTAAACATCTCTGACATGTATTAAACATCTCTGACATGTATTAAACATCTCTGACATGTATTAAACATCTCTGACATGTATTAAACATCTCTGACATGTTTTAAACATCTCTGACATGTATTAAACATCACTGACATGTATTAAACATCTCTGACATGTATTAAACATCTCTGACATGTTTTAAACATCTCTGACATGTATTAAACATCTCTGACATGTTTTAAACATCTCTGACATGTTGTAAACATCACTGACATGTATTAAACATCTCTGACATGTATTAAACATCTCTGACATGTATTAAACATCTCTGACATGTTATAAACAGACACCTTTACGTTTCTGCTATACTCCTTCTGTCTCTCTCAGTGTTACACTCCTTCTGTCTCTCAGTGTTACACTCCTTCTGTCTCTCCCTCCATCTCTCTCAGTGTTACACTCCTTCTGTGTCTCCCTCCATCTCCCAGTGTTACACTCCTTCTGTCTCTCTCAGTGTTACACTCCTTCTGTCTCTCCCTACATCTCCCAGTGTTACACTCCTTCTGTCTTTCTCAGTGTTACACTCCTTCTGTCTCTCAGTGTTACACTCCTTCTGTCTCTCAGTGTTACACTCCTTCTGTCTCTCCCTCCATCTCTCTCAGTGTTACACTCCTTCTGTGTCTCCCTCCATCTCCCAGTGTTACACTCCTTCTGTCTCTCTCAGTGTTACACTCCTTCTGTCTCTCAGTGTTACACTCCTTCTGTCTCTCCCTCCATCTCTCTCAGTGTTACACTCCTTCTGTGTCTCCCTCCATCTCCCAGTGTTACACTCCTTCTGTCTCTCTCAGTGTTACACTCCTTCTGTCTCTCAGTGTTACACTCCTTCTTTCTCTCCCTCCATCTCTCTCAGTGTTACACTCCTTCTGTGTCTCCCTCCATCTCCCAGTGTTACACTCCTTCTGTCTTTCTCAGTGTTACACTCCTTCTGTCTTTCTCAGTGTTACACTCCTTCTGTCTCTCTCAGTGTTACACTCCTTCTGTCTCTCTCAGTGTTACACTCCTTCTGTCTCTGCCTCCATCTCTCAGTGTTACACTCCTTCTGTCTCTCCCTCCATCTCTCTCAGTGTTACACTCCTGTCTCTCCCTCCATCTCTCTCAGTGTTACACTCCTTCTGTCTCTCCCTACATCTCTCTCAGTGTTACACTCCTTCAGTCTCTCCCTCCATCTCTCTCAGTGTTAAACTCCTTCTGTCTCTCCCTCCATCTCTCTCAGTGTTACACTCCTTCTGTCTCTCCCTCCATCTATCAGTGTTACACTCCTTCTGTCTCTCCCTCCATCTCTCTCAGTGTTACACTCCTTCTGTCTCTCCCTCCATCTCTCTCAGTGTTACACTCCTTCTGTCTCTCTCAGTGTTACACTCCTTCTGTCTCTCCCTACATCTCTCTCAGTGTTACACTCCTTCTGTCTCTCCCTCCATCTCTCTCAGTGTTACACTCCTTCTGTCTCTCTCAGTGTTACACTCCTTCTGTCTCTCCCTCCATCTCTCTCAGTGTTACACTCCTTCTGTCTCTCCCTCCATCTCTCTCAGTGTTACACTCCTTCTGTCTCTCTCAGTGTTACACTCCTTCTGTCTCTCCCTCCATCTCTCTGTGTTACACTCCTTCTGTCTCTCCCTCCATCTCTCTGTGTTACACTCCTTCTGTCTCTCCCTCCATCTCTCTCAGTGTTACACTCCTTCTGTCTCTCCCTCCATCTCTCAGTGTTACACTCCTTCTGTCTCTCCCTCCATCTCTCTGTGTTACACTCCTTCTGTCTCTCCCTCCATCTCTCTCAGTGTTACACTCCTTCTGTCTCTCCCTCAATCTCTCTCAGTGTTACACTCCTTATGTCTCTCCCTCCCGCTCTCTGTATTACACTCATTCTGTCTCTCTCAGTGTTACACTCCTTCTGTCTCTCCCTCCATCTCTCAGTGTTACACTCCTTCTGTCTCTCCCTCCATCTCTCTCAGTGTTACACTCCTTCTGTCTCTCCCTCCATCTCTCTCAGTGTTACACTCCTTCTGTCTCTCTCAGTGTTACAGTCCTTCTGTCTCTCCCTCTCTCCTGACCCCGTCAGAAGGCCAGGTCTCTCCTTCTCTCCTGACCCCGTCAGAAGGTCAGGTCTCTGCCTCTCTCCTGACCCCGTCAGAAGGTCAGGTCTCTCCCTCTCTCCTGACCCCGTCAGAAGGTCAGGTCTCTGCCTCTCTCCTGACCCCTCTCCTGACCCAGAAGGTCTCCTGGTCGTTAACAGCACCAGTCAGATCCTCTATTACATTATTGATCATTCTGCAGTCGCTGGAGACGCTTTATCTGACGGCAGGTACACTCATCAGTGTGTGTGTGAGTGTGTGTGTGTGTGTGTGCGTGTGCGTGTGCGCAGTGTGTGCGCACATCCCTCCATCCTCCTCCATATATCCCTCCATCCTCCATACATCCCTCCATCCTCCTCCATCCATCCACCCACTGATCCACCCCCTTTATCCACCCACCCACCCACCCATCCATCCATCCATCCATTCACCCCCTTTATCCACCCCCTTTATCCACCCATCCATCCACCCACACACCCATCTATCCACCCACTGATCCATCCATCCATCCACCCACCCACCCACCCACTGATCCATCCATCCATCCCTGCTTCCTTCATTGTGTTGATAGAATAGAACAGTGATCCATGCAGGTGGGTCCTCCACCTTGCAGTTAAGAGTACTGTCATACACATCATGAACGTCCCTCTTGAATGGCCTCCATTTGTTCTCCCACAAATAAAAGCCCTTGATGCAACAGGCGTAGGGATACGGACCAGCGGTGAGGAGAGTGGTTGAAGTAGCGCTTCGCCTGGTAATTATGTGTGATTACCTGACAAAGAGACGCAATTAGAGCCTTGGCAACACGATAAGCAAATTGATTACAGGAGACACATCTTGGAAAGACATGAGTGAAGTGATCAATGAGGCTTTCAACATGTTAGAGAGGAGATGAGATGAGAGGAGAGGAGAGGAGAGGAGAGGAGAGGGGAGGAGAGGGGATGAGAGGAGAGGAGAGGAGAGGAGAGGGGATGAGAGGAGAGGAGAGGAGAGGGGATGAGAGGAGAGGAGAGGGGAGGAGAGGAGAGGAGAGGGGATGAGAGGAGAGGAGAGGAGAGGAGATGAGAGGAGAGGAGAGGGGATGAGAGGAGAGGAGAGGAGAGGGGATGATAGGAGAGGAGAGGAGATGAGAGAAGAGGAGAGGGGATGAAAGGAGAGGAGAGGAGATTGGGGAGAGGAGAGGAGGGGAGAGGGGGGAGAGGAGAGGAGTATAGGGGAGAGGAGAGGAGAGGAGGGTAGAATAGAGGAGTGGAGAGGGGATGAGAGGAGAGGGGGGAGAGGAGAGGGGGGGAGAGGAGGGGAGAGGAGAGGAGAGGAGAAGAGACGATAAGGAGGAGAGGATGGGAAGGGACAGGAGGAGAGGGGAGAGGATAAGGCGGAGGAGAGGATGGGAAGGGAGAGGAGAAGAGGGGAGGGGAGAAGGAGTAGGAGGAGAGGAGAGGAGAGGACATGTGAAGAAGAGAAGAGAGGAGAAGAGAAGATGTAGATGTGATCTGGAGAGAACGACTGACGTGGACGGTCTCTGCCAAGGGTGGA
Organism: Oncorhynchus mykiss; assembly: GCF_057628025.1. NCBI lineage: Eukaryota > Metazoa > Chordata > Actinopteri > Salmoniformes > Salmonidae > Oncorhynchus > Oncorhynchus mykiss. The sequence continues at coordinate 79,668,413 of NC_143036.1, read as the reverse complement.
ATTAGTCTACGTCCCAAACGGAACCCGATTCCCTTTATAGTGCACTACTTTTGACCAATAGGGTGCCATTTTGGGACACATCCTTTGGTTTCCTCAAGCTGCTCCACCTTTTTTCAATGTCCCAGCGTTTGGTTTCATTCCAACTCTCTCATGCCGCAGTGATTTGTAAAAGGGGGAAGTGCTGACCGGTGTTACCTGTGAATCTGAATGTAATGTTGTTATTTCTGCCAACGCACATCGTCGTTCCTTTGAAGTTCAGAATCCATTAAAACAAACTCCCTGACGTGCGTTCAGAGACGTTGTCAGTACGAGGCAGGGAGGTTGGTGCCTATCCAATAGAGTTTAGTTTCACCAGGAGAGGAGCGGTTCGTTTGGTGGAGTTTGGAGAGAATTCACACAACACTGTAGAGATGTCTCTGGTACGGTTACAACAACATCTATAGACCATATCACTCACAACACTGTAGAGATGTCTCCATATCACTCACAACACTGTAGAGATGTCTCCATATCACTCACAACACTGTAGAGATGTCTCCATATCACTCACAACACTGTAGAGATGTCTCCATATCACTCACAACACTGTAGAGATGTCTCCATATCACTCACAACACTGTAGAGATGTCTCCATATCACTCACAACACTGTAGAGATGTCTCCATATCACTCACAACACTGTAGAGATGTCTCCATATCACTCACAACAGTGTAGAGATGTCTCCATATCACTCTCAACACTGTAGAGATGTCTCCATATCACTCACAACACTGTAGAGATGTCTCCATATCACTCACAACACTGTAGAGATGTCTCCATATCACTCACAACACTGTAGAGATGTCTCCATATCACTCACAACACTGTAGAGATGTCTCCATATCACTCACAACACTGTAGAGATGTCTCCATATCACTCACAACACTGTAGAGATGTCGCCATATCACTCACAACACTGTAGAGATGTCTCCATATCACTCACAACACTGTAGAGATGTCTCCATATCACTCACAACACTGTAGAGATGTCGCCATATCACTCACAACAGTGTAGAGATGTCTTCATATCACTCACAACACTGTAGAGATGTCTCTGGTACAGTTACAACCACATGTATAGACCATATCACTCACAACACTGTAGAGATGTCTCCATATCACTCACAACACTGTAGAGATGTCTCCATATCACTCACAACACTGTAGAGATGTCTCCATATCACTCACAACACTGTAGAGATGTCTCTGGTACAGTTACAACCACATGTATAGACCATATCACTCACAACACTGTAGAGATGTCTCCATATCACTCACAACACTGTAGAGATGTCTCTGGTACAGTTACAACCACATCTATAGACTCTTAGAAAAAAGGGTTCCAAAATGTTTTTTTTTTACAGGAGGATAGGGTTCTACCGGGAAGACAATATTTATTTGTCAGGCAAAGGGTTCTACCTAGAACCTTCAACCTCCTAAGAACCATTTTTGGAAGAAAGCGGTTGTTTGAGGATTCTTTAGAAGACTAGAAGGGTTCTACACAACACCATCTATCATATTTCCCAGCATGCATCTATTGCAGGGAGATTTTCAGAGTTGTTTGTTTTACTGTAATATCTGTGTTTTGCATTTACATTGATTAGTTGATAAATGTTATACTACACAAAGATAAATAACGTAGTTTCTAAACTTATCCAATCTGCTAGTAGTTGGATTTACTGCTCCCGTTACTCAGATGGTTGTTCCAGTTTAGATGATTGAGGTCGTCTCAGTATTCAGTCCTACCCTACCCTGGTAGTCCTCCCCTACCCTGGTAGTCCTTCCCATACCCTGGCAGTCCTTCCCCTACCCTGGCAGTCCTCCCTAACCCTGGCAGTCCTCCCCTACCCTGGCAGTCCTCCCCTACCCTGGCAGTCCTTCCCCTACCCTGGCAGTCCTTCCCCTACCCTGGCAGTTCTTCCCCTACCCTGGCAGTTCTTCCCCTACCCTGGCAGTTCTTCCCCTACCCTGGCAGTCCTTCCCCTACCCTGTCAGTCCTCCCTAACCCTGGCAGTCCTTCCCCTACCCTGGCAGTCCCCCCCCACCCTGGCAGTCCTTCCCCTACGCTGGCAGTCCTTCCCCTACCCTGGCAGTTCTTCCCCTACCCTGGCAGTCCTCCCCTACCCTGGCAGTCCCCCCCCACCCTGGCAGTCCTTCCCCTACGCTGGCAGTCCTTCCCCTACCCTGGCAGTTCTTCCCCTACCCTGGCAGTCCTTCCCCTACCCTGGCAGTCCTTCCCCTACCCTGGCAGTCCTTCCCCTACCCTGGTAGTCCTCCCCTACCCTGGTAGTCCTCCCTTACCCTGGTAGTCCTCCCCTACCCTGGCAGTCTTATGTTTGTATATAACAGCTCTATCTACCATCTGTTGGTGTTTGACTGGCTCCAGGTGTAATACATCAGCACATATTGCCGTTAGTTTCATCAATTAGTTGAGTCACAACCTGGCACAGTGCTGTCTGTACCTAGCTCCTATACCTTTTAGAGTTTACAATGCAATCCCAGCAGATTCCTCAGAGGGAAAACGTGTCAAGTGAAATAGGGCATCACTAGAAAGTATACTGTGAAAAAGTCTTAATCTTTGCAATGCAGTGTTCTGTCTGAATGACATTTGTGACCCACCATCTTGATTCAGTTCTATGTAGGAAAATGTGAAATTGTGTTGTTGTTTTTTTTACATTGGATAAAAGTAGAGAATGAAAACTATAAAAATTGTATATTATACACTGCAGTTGAGGAACAATGGGAAAGTAATTCTGCTTTGAAAGTTGACCAACTTGTAACTCCACTTTTGAGAAAATGACCTCTGAATGTTTTGGTTCACCTACTGGAGAGATCTTTGTCTCCACCCCCATTCAGCATCGTTCACACCCTCTTAAGCCTTAGCCCCACCCATTCAGCATCGTTCACACCCTCTTAAGCCTTTAGCCCCACCCATTCAGCATCGTTCACACCCTCTTAAGCCTTTAGCCCCACCCATTCAGCATCGTTCACACCCTCTTAAGCCTTTAGCCCCACCCATTCAGCATCGTTCACACCCTCTTAAGCCTTTAGCCCCACCCATTCAGCTATCATTCACACCCTCTTAAGCTTTTAGCCCCATCCATTCAGCATCGTTCACACCCTCTTAAGCCTTAGCCCCGCCCATCTCTTTAAGGATTCACGTGGCAAGCTATGTGCTAAACAGAGTGAGTAAGGTAGTTTAGTAAACAACCAAAGATTAAGACTAAAAGTGGTGAAAGTAGTAGCATAAAGTAGTGGTAAAAATAGACTTTATCTCGTCCTTGGCCTTTATCCTAATCTGACGTTGGTGCAGGTCATGTTGTTCTTCACATTACCCGTCTCTGGTAAACACCATATCATATCAAATCTATGTTTATTTGTCACATGCACAGGATACAGAAGGTGTAAACGATACAGTGAAATGGCGGCAGGGTAGCCTAGTGGTTAGAGTGGAGGGGCGGCAGGGTAGCCTAGTGGTTAGAGTGTAGGGGCGGCAGGGTAGCCTAGTGGTTAGAGTGGAGGGGCGGCAGGGTAGCCTAGTGGTTAGAGTGGAGGGGCGGCAGGGTAGCCTAGTGGTTAGAGTGTAGGGACGGCTGGTAGCCTAGTGGTTAGAGTGGAGGGGCGTCAGGGTAGCCTAGTGGTTAGAGTGGAGGGGCAGCAAGGTAGCCTAGTGGTTAGAGGCAGGTAGCCTAGTGGTTAGAGTGGAGGGTGGCAGGGTAGCCTAGTGGTTAGAGTGTAGAGGCGGCAGGGTAGCCTAGTGGTTAGAGTGTAGAGGCGGCAGGGTAGCCTAGTGGTTAGAGTGTAGAGGCGGCAGGGTAGCCTAGTGGTTAGAGTGTAGAGGCGGCAGGGTAGCCTAGTGGTTAGAGTGTAAAGGCGGCAGGGTAGCCTAGTGGTTAGAATGTAGAGGTGGCAGGGTAGCCTAGTGGTTAGAGTGTAGAGGCGGCAGGGTAGCCTAGTGGTTAGAGTGTAGAGGCGGCAGGGTAGCCTAGTGGTTAGAGTGTAGAGGCGGCAGGGTAGCCTAGTGGTTAGAGTGTAGAGGCGGCAGGGTAGTCTAGTGGTTAGAGTGTAGAGGCGGCAGGGTAGCCTAGTGGTTAGAGTGTAGAGGCGGCAGGGTAGCCTAGTGGTTAGAGTGTAGAGGCGGCAGGGTAGCCTAGTGGTTAGAGTGTAGAGGCGGCAGGGTAGCCTAGTGGTTAGAGTGTAGAGGCGGCAGGGTAGCCTAGTGGTTAGAGTGTAGAGGCGGCAGGGTAGCCTAGTGGTTAGAGTGTTGGACTAGTAACCGGAAGGTTGCAAGTTCAAACCCCCGAACTGACAAGGTACAAATCTGTCATTCTGCCCCTGAACAGGCACTTAACCCACTGTTCCTAGGCCGTCATTGAAAATAAGAATTTGTTCTTAACTGACTTGCCTAGTAAAATAAATGTACTAGCTTAGTGCAGTCTTTTGTTTAGACCCATAACCCATACATAACCCATGCATGAATCTGCAGGTAGCTTACAGCTAATTGACTAGGTTCAATGTTAGTTAGCGAGCTAACATTAGGCTAAAACTAGCAATGCAAATGGCTTTCAGAGATAACAATAATTTTACTACCTGTAACATTAGCTAGCGAGCCAGCCAGCTAACGCTAGCTAGCTAACAGTGCACTTTAACTTGACTTTCTGACTAAATTAGAAACGTGTAATATCTGGAAATGTAGCTAGTCTCTCTTACCCGTATAGGTGGATGGGCGCTTCTCCCTCTCTGTCACGGTTGCCATGGTTGCCCTTAGTTTGAAGATGTAATCCGGGGAGACAAGTGTTTAATACATCAGCCTTCTGTGTTCTCTTTTTCGACTCTCTCCGCTTTTGCAATCATACTCTTCTTCACTGATCACTGGTTCTTCATCAGAAGACTCTACAATGTCAAGGTTCAATGGAAATGTTTATACTTAAATCGAGGACTTCCTCATCGTCTGATTCATGTTCAGAGTCAGAGAGTCAACGTGGCGCACGGTCGTCCTCCGGGAAAGAGGAGAGCAGTAGCAACACTTTTTGGAGTTCTTCTTTGTCTTTCAAAAAAAATGCCGCTGTATATAGGATTATCTACACATGCTGAGCAGCTCCTGTTATAGACAGAAACGTGCTACATGGCAGACCAATCAGAACTCATCTCTCGGGCATTGTCCAGCCCATCCATTATCTCAGTCAATCATAGCTAGCGGGAAGGTTCCTTCCCTTTTTCCATGGCTAAATCAAATAAGGCTCGTAATTTAACAATTGTATTCGTATTTACAGATGGCAAACAAGTTTGTTATTAAGACAGATGAAAGTTCACATGTCCCAGAATGCATTTCTGCAATTTAGAAAAATATCACGTTCAAATGCCTCTTCTGGAAAGTAGTGACATGCGACATATGCCTAGCTTCCTGGAACGGGTCATATTTGGAGGCAAGAGGAGAGAGTTCAGTAATTCAAAAAAGAGAGGACAGGAAAGGATGACATTTCTTCCTACAGTGTCAAACTTAAAGGTCACATTCAGCTCAAGGCACCAGCAGTTCGGCCTTGAAACAAAACGGAGAAAGGAATAAATATTTCAGAGAAATCCTCTCTGTCTGTACTGACTGTCAAAGTGAGCTTGGCTACCTTCCAAATGGCCCCCTATTCCATTTATAGTGCACTACTTTAGACCAGAACCCTATGGGACAATATATTGCACTACTTTAGACCAGAACCCTATGGGACTATATAGTGCACTACTTTAGACCAGAACCCACAGGGAATAAAAGGGGGAATTTGGGATGGACTCTTTGTGGGCCAATAGTAAAAGTTAGAATTAATGCCCACAGCTCGCTAGTCCCATACAGGACCTCATGCCAGTCTGTTTTCCAGGATCAGACCAGAGGAGAAGGAGGGCTGGCATACATAAGGAGAATACTGGGACTAAATCCACTTTGCCTTCCATTCCGTACATGTTATAAGAACACGCTAATCAACTCCAAAGGGCTGAGCTGCCAGATGTTATTGAATCACAAAGTCGTCTTGAGTTTAGGGCGTTTGGTATGTTTCAAGATGCTGTGGGGTTAAAGTGAGATTGTTAGTTACACAAAACAAACCCCCCTTCCCGAGATCAGAACAGCATGGTATTTTAGAGGGTTGTTTTTTAGAGGTCAACGTGAAGAGATGTATTTGGTCCACTTGTCAAGAGTAAATCAAAACTCCTTACATCTTATTTGATGTTGTCTGGTTGTAGGACTGGAGATCTGAAGAGAGACTTGTCAAAAAACACAGATTCTCCACTACTGACCTGATACTCCAGCGCCCTGAGCTGAAAGACTTCTACTGTAGAGAAAGTGTGCCAAATGGCACCTTATTCCCTACATAGTGCACTACTTTTTGACCAGAGCCTTATGCTCAAAGTTAGTGGACTACGTAGGGAATAGGGTGCCACCTGGGACTGGGACGACTCCTACAGGTCCTAGGGGTATTTGTGAAGCTGTAGTGGACAGCTTTCTCTCTCTAGTCCAGTAGTTTCCCCATTCTGTGTGAAGCCCGAACCCATCTTTATTCAGACCTGTCAATCGAGGGTGTTCTGTAGAGAGAGAGAGAGAGAGAGAGTCGACCTTGACTCGGCCAACTCAGGGAAGACATGGTGAAATCCCATCTTTAACAATCACTCACTGTACCTGGGGTTAGACACGCGTACGCACTCTCTCTCTCTCTCTTATATCTCCCTCTATCTCTTATATCTCCCTCTCTCTCTTATACAGTGCCTTGCGAAAGTATTCGGCCCCCTTGAACTTTGCGACCTTTTGCCACATTTCAGGCTTCAAACATAAAGATATAAAACTGTATTTTTTTGTGAAGCATCAACAACAAGTGGGACACAATCATGAAGTGGAACGACATTTATTGGATATTTCAAACTTTTTTAACAAATCAAAAACTGAAAAATTGGGCGTGCAAAATTAAAAATCGAAAAGAGATAGAAAGTAAATATGGGTCCAGTGAGTGTTTGGGACGCGGCGATTCAGACGGTTAGCAGGCCTGTGCTAACAAGCTAACAGTTAGTAGGCCTGTGCTAACAAGCTAACAGTTAGTAGGCCTGTGCTAACAAGCTAACAGTTAGTAGGCCGGGGCTAACAAGCTAACAGTTAGTAGGCCGGGGCTAAACAAGGTAGCAGTTAGCGGACCGGGGCTAAACAAGGTAGCAGTTAGCGGACCGGGGCTAAACAAGCTAGCAGTTAGCAGGCCGAATTAGCAAGCAAGGAGATAGCAAAGGCTAGAAAGTTAGCCTTTGGGGGGCGTCGCGATGGGGTGAGTCTGTTTATGCCTCTTCATGCGGTGACATCGATAGACCGGTCGTGGGTCCGGATATTGTAGCCCAGGAGTATGCTTCGGTGGTAGCACAGGAGCTCTGGCCGGGCTAGCTTCAAGCTAAGTGGGTGGAAACGCTAGCCAGGAGTACTCATCCGGGGTTGCGGTTAGCTAGAAGATCCAGCTGAAGATGTTCCGTTTACGGTGGGAATCCGTTTACGGTGGGAATCCGGGGATAAAAAAATATATAGGTCCGTTATGCTCTGGTTAGAGTCGCGTTGTTCGAACTGGCGAGAGCTTTCCGAGCTAAAGGTTAGCTGAAGACCGTTAGCAATGGTTTGCTGACTGATCCCTGGTAGTTAGCTGGCTAGCTTCAGTTGAGGGGATCCGGATCCGAAGTAAAAATAAGTACTTTAGAAAAAAATAGCTACATTGGGTGAGGCGGGTTGCAGGAGAGTATTTCGAAGTTGAGGTTTAGCAAAATGTTTTAAAAGATATGCGAAGAAAAATATGTTGAAAAAACGATAAATACAAGGGACACGACACGACAAGACGTCTGACTGCTACGCCATCTTGGAACCCGTCGGTACAATATATCTGGTTGTATAGTGTGATAAACTACAGTACCCTACAGTACAATATACCAGGTTGTATAGTGTGCTGAACTACAGTACAATATATCAGGTTGTATAGTGTGATAAACTACAGTACCCTACAGTACAATATATCAGGTTGTATAGTGTGCTGAACTACGGTACAATATATCAGGTTGTATAGTGTGATGAACTACAGTACAATATATCAGGTTGTATAGTGTGGTGAACTACAGTACCCTACAGTACAATATATCAGGTTGTATAGTGTGCTGAACTACGGTACAATATATCAGGTTGTATAGTGTGCTGAACTACAGTACAATATATCAGGTTGTATAGTGTGATGAACTACAGTACCCTACAGTACAATATATCAGGTTGTATAGTGTGGTGAACTACAGTACCCTACAGTACAATATATCAGGTTGTATAGTGTGCTGAACTACAGTACAATATATCTGGTTGTATAGTGTGCTGAACTACAGTACAATATATCAGGTTGTATAGTGTGATGAACTACAGTACAATATATCAGGTTGTATAGTGTGATGAACTACAGTACAATATATCAGGTTGTATAGTGTGGTGAACTACAGTACAATATATCAGGTTGTATAG
>NC_143036.1:79624866-79654866 GCF_057628025.1 Oncorhynchus mykiss | reverse complement strand
TTGTCTCCCAAATGGCACCCTATTCCCTATATAGTGCTTTACTTTAGACCAGAGTCCTATTCCCTATATAGTGCACTACTTTAGACCAGAACCCTATTCCCAATATAGTGCACTACTTTAGACCAGAACCCTATGGGGAATATGGTGCCATTTGGCCTCTTCAGACAGGACTGTGAGTGAGGCTGGAGCCCAGCCTTGTCAGACAGGAGAGGGAGTGAGGCTGGAGCCCTGCCTCTTCAGACAGGACAGGGAGTGAGACTGGAGCCAAGTCTCATCAGACAGGAGAGGGAGTGAATCTGAAGCCCAGCCTTGTCAGACAGGACAGGGAGTGAGACTGCAGCCCAGCCTCTTCAGACAGGACAGGGAGTGAGACTGGAGCCCGGCCTCGTCAGACAGGACAGTGAGTGAGACTGGAGCCCAGCCTCGTCAGACAGGACAGGGAGTGAGGCTGAAGCCCAGCCTCGTCAGACAGGAGAGGGAGTGAGACTGGAGCCCAGCCTCGTCAGACAGGAGAGGGCGTGAGGCTGGAGCCCAGCCTCTTCAGACAGGACAGGGTGTGAGTCTGGAGCCCAGCCTCGTCAGACAGGAGAGGGAGTGAGGCTGGAGTCCAGCCTCGTCAGACAGGAGAGGGAGTGAGCCTGGAGCCCAGCCTCGTCAGACAGGACAGTGAGTGAGACTGGAGCCCAGCCTCTTCAGACAGGACAGGGTGTGAGACTGGAGCCCAGCCTCGTCAGACAGGAGAGGGAGTGAGGCTGGAGCCCAGCCTCTTCAGACAGGACAGGGTGTGAGACTGGAGCCCAGCCTCGTCAGACAGGAGAGGGAGTGAGGCTGGAGCCCAGCCTCGTCAGACAGGACAGGGAGTGAGGCTGGAGCCCAGCCTCTTCAGACAGGACAGGGTGTGAGAATGGAGCCCAGCCTCGTCAGACAGGAGAGGGAGTGAGGCTGGAGCCCAGCCTCGTCAGACAGGACAGGGAGTGAGGCTGGAGCCCAGCCTCGTCAGACAGGAGAGGGAGTGAGGCTGGAGCCCAGCCTCTTCAGACAGGACAGGGTGTGAGACTGGAGCCCAGCCTCGTCAGACAGGAGAGGGAGTGAGGCTGGAGCCCAGCCTCGTCAGACAGGAGAGGGAGTGAGACTGGATCCCAGCCTCGTCAGACAGGAGAGGGAGTGAGACTGGATCCCAGCCTCGTCAGACAGGAGAGGGAGTGAGGCTGGAGCCCAGCCTCTTCAGACAGGACAGGGAGTGAGACTGGAGCCCAGCCTTGTCAGACAGGAGAGGGAGTGAGACTGGAGCCCAGCCTTGTCAGACAGGAGAGGGAGTGAGACTGGAGCCCAGCCTTGTCAGACAGGAGAGGGAGTGAGACTGGAGCCCAGCCTTGTCAGACAGGAGAGGGAGTGAGACTGGAGCCCAGCCTCTTCAGACAGGACAGGGAGTGAGACTGGAGCCCAGCCTCTTCAGACAGGACAGGGTGTGAGACTGGAGCCCAGCCTCTTCAGACAGGACAGGGTGTGAGACTGGAGCCCAGCCTTTTTTTATTTATTTTTTATTTATTTTTTATTTTATTTCACCTTTATTTAACCAGGTAGGCCAGTTGAGAACAAGTTCTCATTTGCAACTGCGACCTGGCCAAGATAAGGCATAGCAGTTTGAACAGACAACACAGAGTTACACATGGAGTAAACAATTAACAAGTCAATAACACATTAGAAAAAAAGGGGAGTCTATATATACATTGTGTGCAAAAGGCATGAGAAGGTAGGCAAATAATTACAATTATGCAGATTAACACTGGAGTGATAAATGATCAGATGGTTATGTACAGGTAGAGATTGGTGTGCAAAAGAGCAGAAAAATAAAAATAAATAAATAAAAACAGTATGGGGATGAGGTAGGTGAAAATGGGTGGGCTATTTACCAATAGACTATGTACAGCTGCAGCGATCGGTTAGCTGCTCGGATAGCAGATGTTTGAAGTTGGTGAGGGAGATAAAAGTCTCCAACTTCAGCGATTTTTGCAATTCGTTCCAGTCACAGGCAGCAGAGAACTGGAACGAAAGGCGGCCAAATGAGGTGTTGGCTTTAGGGATGATCAGTGAGATACACCTGCTGGAGCGCGTGCTACGGATGGGTGTTGCCATCGTAACCAGTGAGCTGAGATAAGGCGGAGCTTTACCTAGCATGGACTTGTAGATGACCTGGAGCCAGTGGGTCTGGCGACGAATATGTAGCGAGGGCCAGCCGACTAGAGCATACAAGTCGCAGTGGTGGGTGGTATAAGGTGCTTTAGTGACAAAACGGATGGCACTGTGATAAACTGCATCCAGTTTGCTGAGTAGAGTGTTGGAAGCAATTTTGTAGATGACGTCGCCGAAGTCGAGGATCGGTAGTATAGTCAGTTTTACTAGGGTAAGTTTGGCGGCGTGAGTGAAGGAGGCTTTGTTGCGGAATAGAAAGCCGACTCTTGATTTGATTTTCGATTGGAGATGTTTGATATGGGTCTGGAAGGAGAGTTTAGAGTCTAGCCAGACACCTAGGTACTCCTGTCAGACAGGAGAGGGAGTGAGGCTGGAGCCCAGCCTCTTCAGACAGGACAGGGTGTGAGACTGGAGCCCAGCCTCGTCAGACAGGAGAGAGAGTGAGACTGGAGCCCGGACTCGTCAGACAGGACAGGGAGTGAGGCTGAAGCCTGGCCTCTTCAGACAGGAGAGGGAGTGAATCTGAAGCCCAGCCTTGTCAGACAGGACAGGGAGTCAACAAACTCAAGGTTATGAAACTAGTGGCCTTTTACGTGAGGTTGGATCAACAGCTATGTCATGTCAGAAGCCACCTGTTTTACAGGAATCCCAGTCAGAGATAGTTTGTTTGATATTAGTAGTCATTATCAGATTATATCTGAATAAAAACATTGGCTGACATCCAAGACTGATCATCTGTTGTTTGACGTCAACATCCACTTTGCTCAAATTGACGCCATTAAACTGTCATATTTTGTCACAAACATACCGAGACACTGCGGCCATGTTTATAGTTTGCCCTTGAACTTATCAACGGGCCAAATTGGATGCTTTTCTGTGTTGGTGCAGTACCATCAGCCTGCTACGGTAAACACAGTGTTTATGTGTTGTGTCTGTAATCTAATGAACACCTAGCTGTGTTTACTGATGGCAACAGAGCCTCTGTGTGAAACTGCAGCCTCGCCTCTCCTCGTCTCCTCTCTGCTCCTCTCCTCACCTCCTCTCCTCGCCTCCTCTCTGCTCCTCTCCTCTCCTCTCCTCTCCTCTCCTCTCCTCTCCTCTCCTCTCCTCTCCTCTCCTCTCCTCTCCTCTCCTCTCCTCTCCTCTCCTCCTCTCTGCTCCTCTCCTCTCCTCCTCTCAGCTCCTCTCCTCTCCTCCTCTCTGCTCCTCTCCTCACCTCCTCTCTGCTCCTCTACTCACTTCCTCTCTGCTACTCTCCTCACCTCCTCTCTGCTCCTCTCCTCAACTCCTCTCTGCTCCTTTCCTCACCTCCTCTCCTCTCCTCTCCTCTCCTCTCCTCTCCTCTCCTCTCCTCTCCTCTCCTCTCCTCTCCTCTGCTCCTCTCTGCTCCTCTCCTCACTTCCTCTCTGCTCCTCTCCTCACTTCCTCTCTGCTCCTCTCTTCACTTCCTCTCTGCTCCTCTCCTCACCTCCTCTCTGCTCCTCTCCTCACCTCCTCTCTGCTCCTCTCTGCTCCTCTCCTCGCCTCCTCTCTGCTCCTCTCTGCTCTTCTCTTCTCTGCTCCTCTCCTCTCCTCCTCTCTGCTTCTCTCTGCTCCTCTATGCTCCTCTCCTCGCCTCCTCTCTGCTCCTCTCTGCTCTTCTCTGCTCCTCTCCTTGCCTCCTCAGACAATATGATTTACTCTGGGACAGGTAACAGGCAATATTAGACACTCTGGGGCAGGTGACAGGCAATATTAGACACTCTAGGACAGGTAACAGACAAACTTTGGACACTCTGGGACAGGTAACAGACAATATTAGACACTCTGGGACATGTAACAGACAATATTAGACACTCTGGGACAGGTGACAGGCAATATTAGACACTCTGGGACAGGTGACAGGCAATATTAGACACTCTGGGACAGGTGACAGGCAATATTAGACACTCTGGGACAGGTACCAGACAATATTAGACACTCTGGGACAGGTAACAGGCAATATTAGACACTCTGGGACAGGTACCAGACAATATTAGACACTCTGGGACAGGTAACAGGCAATATTAGACACTCTGGGACAGGTAACAGACAATATTAGACACTCTAGGACAGGTAACAGGCAATATTAGACACTCTGGGACAGGTACCAGACAATATTAGACACTCTGGGACAGGTAACAGACAATATTAGACACTCTGGGACAGGTAACAGGCAATATTATACACTCTGGGACAGGTAACAGGCAATATTAGACACTCTGGGACAGGTAACAGACAATATTAGACACTCTGGGACAGGTAACAGACAACATGACTCTCCAGACCCAAGGAGGAAAGCTGGTGCAGGAAATAAACAGAGGGCAAGGAGAGAGAGAGGGAGATAACTGGAGAGAGAGAGGGAGATGACTGGAGAGAGAGAGGGAGATGACTGGAGAGAGAGAGGGAGATAACTAGAGACAGAGAGGGAGATAACTGGAGAGAGAGAGGGAGATGACTGGAGAGAGAGAGGGAGATAACTGGAGAGAGAGAGATAACTGGAGAGAGAGAGGGAGATGACTGGAGAGAGAGAGGGAGATAACTGGAGAGAGAGAGGGAGATGACTGGAGAGAGAGAGGGAGATGACTGGAGAGAGAGAGGGAGATAACTGGAGAGAGAGAGGGAGATAACTGGAGAGAGAGAGGGAGATAACTGGAGAGAGAGAGGGAGATGACTGGAGAGAGAGAGGGAGATAACTGGAGAGAGAGAGGGAGATAACTGGAGAGAGAGAGGGAGATGACTGGAGAGAGAGAGGGAGATAACTGGAGAGAGAGAGGGAGATGACTGGAGAGAGAGAGGGAGATAACTGGAGAGAGAGAGGGAGATGACTGGAGAGAGAGAGGGAGATAACTGGAGCGAGAGAGGGAGATAACTGGAGAGAGAGAGGGAGATGACTGGAGAGAGAGAGGGAGATAACTAGAGAGAGAGGGAGATGACTGGAGAGAGAGAGGGAGATAACTGGAGGGAGATGACTGGAGAGAGAGGGAGATAACTGGAGAGAGAGAGGGAGATAACTGGAGAGAGAGAGGGAGATGACTGGAGAGAGAGAGAGGGAGATGACTGGAGAGAGAGATGACTGGAGAGAGAGAGGGAGATGACTGAAGAGAGAGAGGGAGATGACTGAAGAGAGAGAGGGAGATAACTGGAGAGAGAGAGGGAGATGACTGGAGAGAGAGAGGGAGATGACTGGAGAGAGAGAGGGAGATGACTGGAGAGAGAGAGAGAGATGACTGGAGAGAGAGAGGGAGATGACTGGAGAGAGAGAGGGAGATAACTGGAGAGAGAGAGGGAGATAACTGGAGAGAGAGAGAGGGAGATGACTGGAGAGAGAGAGGGAGATAACTGGAGAGAGAGAGGGAGATGACTGGAGAGAGAGAGGGAGATAACTGGAGAGAGAGAGGGAGATAACTGGAGAGAGAGAGGGAGATGACTGGAGAGAGAGAGGGAGATAACTGGAGAGAGAGAGGGAGATAACTGGAGAGAGAGGGAGATGACTGGAGAGAGAGAGGGAGATAACTGGAGAGAGAGAGGGAGATGACTGGAGAGAGAGAGGGAGATAACTGGAGAGAGAGAGGGAGATGACTGGAGAGAGAGAGGGAGATAACTGGAGAGAGAGAGGGAGATGACTGGAGAGAGAGAGGGAGATAACTGGAGAGAGAGAGGGAGATAACTGGAGAGAGAGAGGGAGATGACTGGAGAGAGAGAGAGGGAGATGACTGGAGAGAGAGATGACTGGAGAGAGAGAGGGAGATGACTGAAGAGAGAGAGGGAGATGACTGCAGTGTCGGCTCTGAAACACTTCAGTTAGCTGCCTGGCAGACCCAGGCTGTGTCCTTATTCCCTATTTAGTGCACTACTTACCCATGGGCCCTGGTAAAAAGTAGTGCGCTATTTAGGGAACACGGTGCCTTTTGGGATGCAGACCTAGTCAAGGCTGAATGAGCCTTTTGTTTGTAAAAAGCCTTAAATTCATTCTGCCCAAGTCTCACGGCTACGTACCAAACAGAACCCTATTCCCTACATAGTGCACTACTTCTGACTAGAGCCTTATGGGACACAGGGTGCCATTTGAACCACACTTCTATATTTATCATTTGGGAAACAATCCATGAAGTTTCTTAACCTCCTTTCCACCCCACCCTCCCCTCCCCTCCTTCCCCCAGCCCCCGCTGACTGTTCAGGACTCAGAGTAATGACTGCAGCCATTCCTGGCTCTGGCTCTTTGGGACGGGGGGAGATAAGACCCGAGTTCCCCTCTGAAAGACGTGCTCAAGGCTTCTGGGCATCTCTCTAACCTGTGTGTGTGTGTGTTCTGTACCCTATCAAATCTGCTCCTGTGTGTGTGGAGAATGAAGCAGGACAGAGAGGTGTTACCACAACACTGTTGTGATAGGACAGAGAGCTGTTACCACAACACTGTTGTGATAGGACAGAGAGCTGTTACCACAACACTGTTGTGATAGCACAGAGAGCCGTGCTCATTCCAGGGGAAAACTACCGGGAGTGATGGCGCTACCGTTCTGCTGCTCCTCCACCTGATACTGGAGAGTGGAGGAGGAGGGAGAGGACGACAGTGGAGGAGTTGGGAACGGGGACCCTCGGTCTAAACATCCTCCTGGTGTCTGACTGGGGTAGTGACAGGACGACAGTAGGGAACCCCAGTTGACTGGGGTAGTGAGAGGAAGACAATAGAGAACCCCAGCTGACTGGGGTAGTGACAGGAAGACAGTAGAGAACCTCAGCTGACTAAGGTAGTGACAGGAAGACAGTAGAGAACCCCCAGCTGACTTGGGTAGTGACAGGAAGACAGTAGAGAACCCCCAGCTGACTGGGGTAGTGAGAGGAAGACAATAGAGAACCCCAGCTGACTGGGTTAGTGACAGGAAGACAGTAGAGAACCTCAGCTGACTAAGGTAGTGACAGGAAGACAGTAGAGAACCCCCAGCTGACTTGGGTAGTGACAGGAAGACAGTAGAGAACCCCAGCTGACTGGGGTAGTGACAGGAAGACAGTAGTGAACCCCCAGCTGACTGGGGTAGTGACAGGAAGAGAGTAGAGAACCCCAGCTGACTGGGGTAGTGACAGGAAGACAGTAGAGAATCCCAGCTGACTGGGGTAGTGACAGGAAGACAGTAGAGAACCCCAGCTGACTTGGGTAGTGACAGGAAGACAGTAGAGAACCCCAGCTGACTTGGGTAGTGACAGGAAGACAGTAGAGAACCCCAGCTGACTGGGGTAGTGACAGGAAGACAGTAGAGACTACAGCTGACTGGGGTAGTGACAGGAAGACAGTAGAGAACCCCAGCTGACTGGGGTAGTGACAGGAAGACAGTAGAGAACCCCCAGCTGACTGGGGTAGTGACAGGAAGAGAGTAGAGAACCCCCAGCTGACTGGGGTAGTGACAGGAAGAGAGTAGAGAACCCCAGCTGACTGGGGTAGTGACAGGAAGAGAGTAGAGAACCCCAGCTGACTGGGGTAGTGACAGGAAGACAGTAGAGAATCCCAGCTGACTGGGGTAGTGACAGGAAGACAGTAGAGAACCCCAGCTGACTTGGGTAGTGACAGGAAGACAGTAGAGAACCCCAGCTGACTTGGGTAGTGACAGGAAGACAGTAGAGAACCCCAGCTGACTGGGGTAGTGACAGGAAGACAGTAGAGACTACAGCTGACTGGGGTAGTGACAGGAAGACAGTAGAGAACCCCAGCTGACTGGGGTAGTGACAGGAAGACAGTAGAGAACCCCCAGCTGACTGGGGTAGTGACAGGAAGAGAGTAGAGAACCCCCAGCTGACTGGGGTAGTGACAGGAAGAGAGTAGAGAACCCCAGCTGACTGGGGTAGTGACAGGAAGAGAGTAGAGAACCCCCAGCTGACTGGGGTAGTGACAGGAAGAGAGTAGAGAACCCCCAGCTGACTGGGGTAGTGACAGGAAGAGAGTAGAGAACCCCAGATGACTGGGGTAGTGACAGGAAGAGAGTAGAGAACCCCCAGCTGACTGGGGTAGTGACAGGAAGAGAGTAGAGAACCCCCAGCTGACTGGGGTAGTGACAGGAAGAGAGTAGAGAACCCCAGCTGACTGGGGTAGTTACAGGAAGAGAGTAGAGAACCCCCAGCTGACTGGGGTAGTGACAGGAAGAGAGTAGAGAACCCCCAGCTGACTGGGGTAGTGACAGGAAGAGAATAGAGAACCCCAGATGACTGGGGTAGTGACAGGAAGAGAGTAGAGAACCCCCAGCTGACTGGGGTAGTGACAGGAAGAGAGTAGAGAACCCCCAGCTGACTGGGGTAGTGACAGGAAGAGAGTAGAGAACCCCAGCTGACTGGGGTAGTGACAGGAAGAGAGTAGAGAACCCCCAGCTGACTGGGGTAGTGACAGGAAGAGAGTAGAGAACCCCCAGCTGACTGGGTTAGTGACAGGAAGACAGTAGAGAACCTCAGCTGACTAAGGTAGTGACAGGAAGACAGTAGAGAACCCCCAGCTGACTTGGGTAGTGACAGGAAGACAGTAGAGAACCCCAGCTGACTGGGGTAGTGACAGGAAGACAGTAGTGAACCCCCAGCTGACTGGGGTAGTGACAGGAAGAGAGTAGAGAACCCCAGCTGACTGGGGTAGTGACAGGAAGACAGTAGAGAATCCCAGCTGACTGGGGTAGTGACAGGAAGACAGTAGAGAACCCCAGCTGACTTGGGTAGTGACAGGAAGACAGTAGAGAACCCCAGCTGACTTGGGTAGTGACAGGAAGACAGTAGAGAACCCCAGCTGACTGGGGTAGTGACAGGAAGACAGTAGAGACTACAGCTGACTGGGGTAGTGACAGGAAGACAGTAGAGAACCCCAGCTGACTGGGGTAGTGACAGGAAGACAGTAGAGAACCCCCAGCTGACTGGGGTAGTGACAGGAAGAGAGTAGAGAACCCCCAGCTGACTGGGGTAGTGACAGGAAGAGAGTAGAGAACCCCAGCTGACTGGGGTAGTGACAGGAAGAGAGTAGAGAACCCCCAGCTGACTGGGGTAGTGACAGGAAGAGAGTAGAGAACCCCCAGCTGACTGGGGTAGTGACAGGAAGAGAGTAGAGAACCCCAGATGACTGGGGTAGTGACAGGAAGACAGTAGAGAACCCCCAGCTGACTGGGGTAGTGACAGGAAGAGAGTAGAGAACCCCAGCTGACTGGGGTAGTTACAGGAAGAGAGTAGAGAACCCCCAGCTGACTGGGGTAGTGACAGGAAGAGAGTAGAGAACCCCCAGCTGACTGGGGTAGTGACAGGAAGAGAATAGAGAACCCCAGATGACTGGGGTAGTGACAGGAAGAGAGTAGAGAACCCCCAGCTGACTGGGGTAGTGACAGGAAGAGAGTAGAGAACCCCCAGCTGACTGGGGTAGTGACAGGAAGAGAGTAGAGAACCCCAGCTGACTGGGGTAGTGACAGGAAGAGAGTAGAGAACCCCCAGCTGACTGGGGTAGTGACAGGAAGAGAGTAGAGAACCCCCAGCTGACTGGGTTAGTGACAGGAAGACAGTAGAGAACCTCAGCTGACTAAGGTAGTGACAGGAAGACAGTAGAGAACCCCCAGCTGACTTGGGTAGTGACAGGAAGACAGTAGAGAACCCCAGCTGACTGGGGTAGTGACAGGAAGACAGTAGTGAACCCCCAGCTGACTGGGGTAGTGACAGGAAGAGAGTAGAGAACCCCAGCTGACTGGGGTAGTGACAGGAAGACAGTAGAGAATCCCAGCTGACTGGGGTAGTGACAGGAAGACAGTAGAGAACCCCAGCTGACTTGGGTAGTGACAGGAAGACAGTAGAGAACCCCAGCTGACTTGGGTAGTGACAGGAAGACAGTAGAGAACCCCAGCTGACTGGGGTAGTGACAGGAAGACAGTAGAGACTACAGCTGACTGGGGTAGTGACAGGAAGACAGTAGAGAACCCCAGCTGACTGGGGTAGTGACAGGAAGACAGTAGAGAACCCCCAGCTGACTGGGGTAGTGACAGGAAGAGAGTAGAGAACCCCCAGCTGACTGGGGTAGTGACAGGAAGAGAGTAGAGAACCCCAGCTGACTGGGGTAGTGACAGGAAGAGAGTAGAGAACCCCCAGCTGACTGGGGTAGTGACAGGAAGAGAGTAGAGAACCCCCAGCTGACTGGGGTAGTGACAGGAAGAGAGTAGAGAACCCCAGATGACTGGGGTAGTGACAGGAAGAGAGTAGAGAACCCCCAGCTGACTGGGGTAGTGACAGGAAGAGAGTAGAGAACCCCCAGCTGACTGGGGTAGTGACAGGAAGACAGTAGAGAACCCCAGCTGACTGGGGTAGTTACAGGAAGAGAGTAGAGAACCCCCAGCTGACTGGGGTAGTGACAGGAAGAGAGTAGAGAACCCCCAGCTGACTGGGGTAGTGACAGGAAGAGAGTAGAGAACCCCAGATGACTGGGGTAGTGACAGGAAGAGAGTAGAGAACCCCCAGCTGACTGGGGTAGTGACAGGAAGAGAGTAGAGAACCCCCAGCTGACTGGGGTAGTGACAGGAAGAGAGTAGAGAACCCCAGATGACTGGGGTAGTGACAGGAAGAGAGTAGAGAACCCCCAGCTGACTGGGGTAGTGACAGGAAGAGAGTAGAGAACCCCCAGCTGACTGGGGTAGTGACAGGAAGAGAGTAGAGAACCCCAGCTGACTGGGGTAGTGACAGGAAGACAGTAGAGAATCCCAGCTGACTGGGGTAGTGACAGGAAGACAGTAGAGAACCCCAGCTGACTTGGGTAGTGACAGGAAGACAGTAGAGAACCCCAGCTGACTTGGGTAGTGACAGGAAGACAGTAGAGAACCCCAGCTGACTGGGGTAGTGACAGGAAGACAGTAGAGACTACAGCTGACTGGGGTAGTGACAGGAAGACAGTAGAGAACCCCAGCTGACTGGGGTAGTGACAGGAAGACAGTAGAGAACCCCCAGCTGACTGGGGTAGTGACAGGAAGAGAGTAGAGAACCCCCAGCTGACTGGGGTAGTGACAGGAAGAGAGTAGAGAACCCCAGCTGACTGGGGTAGTGACAGGAAGAGAGTAGAGAACCCCCAGCTGACTGGGGTAGTGACAGGAAGAGAGTAGAGAACCCCCAGCTGACTGGGGTAGTGACAGGAAGAGAGTAGAGAACCCCAGATGACTGGGGTAGTGACAGGAAGAGAGTAGAGAACCCCCAGCTGACTGGGGTAGTGACAGGAAGAGAGTAGAGAACCCCCAGCTGACTGGGGTAGTGACAGGAAGACAGTAGAGAACCCCAGCTGACTGGGGTAGTTACAGGAAGAGAGTAGAGAACCCCCAGCTGACTGGGGTAGTGACAGGAAGAGAGTAGAGAACCCCCAGCTGACTGGGGTAGTGACAGGAAGAGAGTAGAGAACCCCAGATGACTGGGGTAGTGACAGGAAGAGAGTAGAGAACCCCCAGCTGACTGGGGTAGTGACAGGAAGAGAGTAGAGAACCCCCAGCTGACTGGGGTAGTGACAGGAAGAGAGTAGAGAACCCCAGCTGACTGGGGTAGTGACAGGAAGAGAGTAGAGAACCCCCAGCTGACTGGGGTAGTGACAGGAAGAGAGTAGAGAACCCCCAGCTGACTGGGGTAGTGACAGGAAGACAGTAGAGTACCCCAGCTGACTGGGGTAGTGACAGGAAGACAGTAGAGAACCCCCAGGTCTAAACGTAACAGTGGAAAGTGGTCCCGTTTGGTTTGTGAAACACCACTGTGCTCATGTGGCTTCACTCCTGCTGTAGCTGTTCTAACTGCGACCTGTGACCTGTGACACGGTCGTTGTTCTCTGCCAGACACTTTAGCTGAATCCACAACTCACTGAGACACACTACTGCAATATCACAGTGTTACAATACAACCCGAACCATTCACAACCAACCACAATAATCACCCGAACCATTCAACTAGTTCTCAACCACTTTTCACACAAAAAATATACTGAGTGCATTTAAAGGGGAGTTTTAATGGGTGGTATTGACGAATCCCTGACTGCTCCTCTCACTGCCTACTACTTGTTTCTGGGTGTGCGTCTCAACACAGCCCTGTGCGCTATAGGGAAAAGGCCCCCTATTTAGGACACAGACTCTGTGTGACTCCGAGTTCGTTGACAGCTTTGAACTGTTATTACACTGCGCTGAAACATTACCCCACTCACAGCTTATGTCTTGGCTTTCCATCGGGAGGTGACTGTCACAATGTTTTCCTGATCTCTCTCTCTGCACGACTAGCTGGCTGGCAGGACTAATCACCGTGTTGAAGGAGAGATGAGTCTGCGTCACACGACCAAATACCACCTTATTCCCTATTTAGTGCACTACTTTTGACCAGAGCCTTAATCGAACGTAGTGCACTACAAAGGGAAGAGGGTGACATTTGGTTCGCAGGCAGTGTGGTGGTGGTGGTTACAGAACGAATTAGGAAGCAGAATCAATGATGGTAGGCAGAGGCAGGGGACCAGTATGATGGTAGGCTGAGGACCAGTATGATGGTAGGCAGAGGCAGGGGACCAGTATGATGGTAGGCTGAGGCAGGGGACCAGTATGATGGTAGGCTGAGGCAGGGGACCAGTATGATGGTAGGCTGAGGCAGGGGACCAGTATGATGGTAGGCTGAGGACCAGTATGATGGTAGGCAGAGGCAGGGGACCAGTATGATGGTAGGCTGAGGCAGGGGACCAGTATGATGGTAGGCTGAGGCAGGGGACCAGTATGATGGTAGGCTGAGGCAGGGGACCAGTATGATGGTAGGCTGAGGCAGGGGACCAGTATGATGGTAGGCTGAGGCAGGGGACCAGTATGATGGTAGGCTGAGGCAGGGGACCAGTATGATGGTAGGCTGAGGCAGGGGACCAGTATGATGGTAGGCAGAGGCAGGGGACCAGTATGATGGTAGGCTGAGGCAGGGGACCAGTATGATGGTAGGCTGAGGCAGGGGACCAGTATGATGGTAGGCTGAGGCAGGGGACCAGTATGATGGTAGACTGAGGCAGGGGACCAGTATGATGGTAGGCTGAGGCAGGGGACCAGTATGATGGTAGGCAGAGGCAGGGGACCAGTATGATGGTAGGCTGAGGCAGGGGACCAGTATGATGGTAGGCTGAGGCAGGGGACCAGTATGATGGTAGGCTGAGGCAGGGGACCAGTATGATGGTAGGCTGAGGCAGGGGACCAGTATGATGGTAGGCTGAGGCAGGGGACCAGTATGATGGTAGGCTGAGGCAGGGGGCCAGTATGATGGTAGGCTGAGGCAGGGGACCTGTATGATGGTAGGCTGAGGCAGGGGACCAGTATGATGGTAGGCTGAGGCAGGGGACCAGTATGATGGTAGGCTGAGGCAGGGGACCAGTATGATGGTAGGCTGAGGCAGGGGACCAGTATGATGGTAGGCTGAGGCAGGGGACCAGTATGATGGTAGGCTGAGGCAGGGGACCAGTATGATGGTAGGCTGAGGCAGGGGACCAGTATGATGGTAGACTGAGGCAGGGGACCAGTATGATGGTAGGCTGAGGCAGGGGACCAGTATGATGGTAGACTGAGGCAGGGGACCAGTATGATGGTAGGCTGAGGCAGGGGACCAGTATGATGGTAGACTGAGGCAGGGGACCAGTATGATGTTAGGCAGAGGCAGGGGACCAGTATGATGGTAGGCTGAGGCAGGGGACCAGTATGATGGTAGGCTGAGGCAGGGGACCAGTATGATGGTAGGTTGAGGACCAGTATGATGGTAGGCTGAGACAGGGGACCAGTATGATGATAGGCTGGGGCAGGGGACCAGTATGATGGTAGACTGAGGCAGGGGACCAGTATGATGGTAGGCTGATGCAGGGGACCAGTATGATGGTAGGCTGAGGACCAGTATGATGGTAGGCTGAGGCAGGGGGCCAGTATGATGGTAGGCTGAGGCAGGGGACCAGTATGATGGTAGGCTGAGGACCAGTATGATGGTAGGCTGAGGCAGGGGACCAGGGGACCAGTATGATGGTAGGCTGAGGCAGGGGGCCAGTATGATGGTAGGTTGAGGCAGGGGACCAGTATGATGGTAGGCTGAGGCAGGGGGCCAGTATGATGGTAGACTGAGGCAGGGGACCAGTATGATGGTAGGCTGAGGCAGGGGACCAGTATGATGGTAGGCTGAGGCAGGGGGCCAGTATGATGGTAGGTTGAGGCAGGGGACCAGTATGATGGTAGACTGAGGCAGGGGACCAGTATGATGGTAGGCTGAGGCAGGGGACCAGTATGATGGTAGGTTGAGGCAGGGGACCAGTATGATGGTAGACTGAGGCAGGGGACCAGTATGATGGTAGGCTGAGGCAGGGGACCAGTATGATGGTAGGCTGAGGCAGGGGGCCAGTATGATGGTAGGCTGAGGCAGGGGGCCAGTATGATGGTAGGTTGAGGCAGGGGACCAGTATGATGGTAGACTGAGGCAGGGGACCAGTATGATGGTAGGCTGAGGCAGGGGACCAGTATGATGGTAGGCTGAGGCAGGGGACCAGTATGATGGTAGGCTGAGGCAGGGGACCAGTATGATGGTAGGCTGAGGCAGGGGACCAGTATGATGGTAGGCTGAGGCAGGGGGCCTGCTTACGTCAGTGTGTAGAACATGTTAGAGGTGATGCTGTTGACCCCCTGCAGGGCAGAACTGGTTAGTTCTATAGAATCCCTTCCAGAATGTTCAGGTATTGTTTCAGTTTGGGGTTCTACATTCTATTTTTGGGTGTCCATGGTGATTAATCCTATTTCTACACCTCCCTACCTTCCTCATTATGGGCCGTCCCAAATGGCACCCTATTCCCAGTGAATAATGGGGTCTTTTCTAAACACAAATCTTCTGTGGTAGAACTTGACAGGATCCAACCTTTTAGCTAGGGGAACATTCCTCTCCTCTCCTCTCCTCTCCTCTCCTCTCCTCTCCTCTCCTCTCCTCTCCTCTCTTCTCTTCTCCTCTCCTCTCCTCTCCTCTCCTCTCCTCTCCTCTCCTCTCCTCTCCTCTCCTCTCCTCTCCTCTCCTCTCCTCTCCTCTCCTCTCTTCTCTTCTATTCTCCTCTCCTCTCCTCTCCTCTCCTCTCCTCTCCTCTCCTCTCCTCTCCTCTCCTCTGCTCTCCCAGTCCCAAAGCCTGCCTATTTTTACACCCCTCCTTACCGTTATCTCCTCTCTGCGTTTGCAGTTAAAGTCCACGTTTAAAAAGCCATTATGTTTGAAATGGTCTCTAGGGGTAAAGTCTTGGAGATATTCTCACTCTGTATGTGTCCTTCTCAGTGTCCTTCACACCATGTTGTACAAGACTTACAGCCAGACACTGTATCAAGTTTCTGACGTTGCTGTGTGTCGATGTCCCCTCCTGTGTGTGTGTGTGTGTTTGTGTGTGTGTGTGTGTGTGTGTGTGTGTGTGTGCCCAGCACTTCTCAGTCGTCCTCTTGTTGAGACCCGTGTCTAAGCTTGATTGGCAGGTGCAGGGCAGTTGAACCCATGCCTTCGCATAGCTTCACAGCCCTGACCCTCTGCTGTCGCTCACACCTGAGACACACACACACACACACACACACACACACACACACACACACACACACACACACACACACACACACACACACACACACACACACACACACACACACACACAGGCATGCTCATGCTTACGCTCCCCCCCTCTCTCCCTCTCCCGCTTTCTCTCTCTCTCTCTCTCTCTCTCTCTCTCTCTCTCTCTCTCTCTGTATGTAAATGTAGTTCCTTACATGTTATAGGTCAAAGCCTGCAGTAACCTCCATTATGATGAACATTCTGCCACAGAACACAGAGCGAGGGAGGAGCCAATAGCTGCTGAGCAGAGCAGAGGGATGTGCTTTGACTTGGGGCATGGTGCAGGATTTTACCTTATCACAGGAGACGGTGCAGGAGTTTACCTTATCACAGGAGACGGTGCAGTAGTTTACCTTATCACAGGAGACGGTGCAGTAGTTTACCTTATCACAGGAGACGGTGCAGGAGTTTACCTTATCACAGGAGACGGTGCAGGAGTTGACCTTATCACAGGAGACGGTGCAGGAGTTTACCTTATCACAGGAGACGGTGCAGTAGTTTACCTTATCACAGGAGACGGTGCAGTAGTTTACCTTATCACAGGAGACGGTGCAGGAGTTGACCTTATCACAGGAGACGGTGCAGTAGTTTACCTTATCACAGGAGACGGTGCAGTAGTTTACCTTATCACAGGAGACGGTGCAGTAGTTTACCTTATCACAGGAGACGGTGCAGGAGTTGACCTTATCACAGGAGACGGTGCAGTAGTTTACCTTATCACAGGAGACGGTGCAGTAGTTTACCTTATCACAGGAGACGGTGCAGGAGTTTACCTTATCACAGGAGACGGTGCAGGAGTTGACCTTATCACAGGAGACGGTGCAGTAGTTTACCTTATCACAGGAGATGGTGCAGTAGTTTACCTTATCACAGGAGACGGTGCAGTAGTTTACCTTATCACAGGAGACGGTGCAGGAGTTTACCTTATCACAGGAGACGGTGCAGTAGTTTACCTTATCACAGGAGACGGTGCAGGAGTTTACCTTATCACAGGAGACGGTGCAGGAGTTTACCTTATCACAGGAGACGGTGCAGTAGTTTACCTTATCATAGGAGACGGTGCAGTAGTTTACCTTATCACAGGAGGCTCAGATCTGCTTTAATTCTGTTATCAGGCCTCCAGAGAGAGACAGAACAGGCTCGGTCCCCATACATCAAACAAATCAAATCAAATTGTATTCGTCACATGGGTTATAAACAACAGATATGGACTAGCAGTGAAATGCGTACTTAGAAGCTGTTCAGCAGTCTTATTGCTTGGGGGTAGAGGCTGTTCAGCAGTCTGATGGCTTGGGGGTAGAAGCTGTTCAGCAGTCTGATGGCTTGGGGGTAGAGGCTGTTCAGCAGTCTGATGGCTTGGGGGTAGAAGCTGTTCAGCAGTCTGATGGCTTGGGGGTAGAGGCTGTTCAGCAGTCTGATGGCTTGGGGGTAGAGGCTGTTCAGCAGTCTGATGGCTTGGGGGTAGAAGCTGTTCAGCAGTCTGATGGCTTGGGGGTAGAGGCTGTTCAGCAGTCTGATGGCTTGGGGTTAGAGGCTGTTCAGCAGTCTGATGGCTTGGGGGTAGAGGCTGTTCAGCAGTCTGATGGCTTGGGGGTATAAGCTGTTCAGCAGTCTGATGGCTTGGGGGTAGAGGCTGTTCAGCAGTCTGATGGCTTGGGGGTAGAAGCTGTTCAGCAGTCTGGTGGATTGGGGGTAGAGGCTGTTCAGCAGTCTGATGGCTTGGGGGTAGAGGCTGTTCAGCAGTCTGGTGGATTGGGGGTAGAGGCTGTTCAGCAGTCTGATGGCTTGGGGGTAGAGGCTGTTCAGCAGTCTGATGGCTTGGGGGTAGAGGCTGTTCAGCAGTCTGGTGGATTGGGGGTAGAGGCTGTTCAGCAGTCTGATGGCTTGGGGGTAGAGGCTGTTCAGCAGTCTGATGGCTTGGGGGTAGAGGCTATTCAGCAGTCTGATGACTTGGGGGTAGAAGCTGTTCAGCAGTCTGGTGGCTTGGGGGTAGAGGCTGTTCAGCAGTCTGATGGCTTGGGGGTAGAGGCTGTTCAGCAGTCTGATGGCTTGGGGGTAGAAGCTGTTCAGCAGTCTGATGGCTTGGGGGTAGAGGCTGTTCAGCAGTCTGATGGCTTGGGGTTAGAGGCTGTTCAGCAGTCTGATGGCTTGGGGGTAGAGGCTGTTCAGCAGTCTGATGGCTTGGGGGTAGAAGCTGTTCAGCAGTCTGATGGCTTGGGGGTAGAGGCTGTTCAGCAGTCTGATGGCTTGGGGGTAGAAGCTGTTCAGCAGTCTGGTGGATTGGGGGTAGAGGCTGTTCAGCAGTCTGGTGGATTGGGGGTAGAGGCTGTTCAGCAGTCTGATGGCTTGGGGGTAGAAGCTGTTCAGCAGTCTGATGGCTTGGGGGTAGAAGCTGTTCAGCAGTCTGATGGCTTGGGGGTAGAGGCTGTTCAGCAGTCTGGTGGCTTGGGGGTAGAAGCTGTTCAGCAGTCTGATGGCTTGGGGGTAGAGGCTATTCAGCAGTCTGATGGCTTGGGGGTAGAAGCTGTTCAGCAGTCTGATGGCTTGGGGATAGAAGCTGTTCAGCAGTCGGATGGCTTGGGGGTAGAAGCTGTTCAGCAGTCTGATGGCTTGGGGATAGAAGCTGTTCAGCAGTCGGATGGCTTGGGGGTAGAAGCTGTTCAGCAGTCTGATGACTTGGGGGTAGAAGCTGTTCAGCAGTCTGATGGCTTGGGGGTAGAAGCTGTTCAGCAGTCTGGTGGCTTGGGGGTAGAAGCTGTTCAGCAGTCTGATGGCTTGGGGGTAGAGGCTGTTCAGCAGTCTGATGGCTTGGGGGTAGAGGCTGTTCAGCAGTCTGGTGGCTTGGGGGTAGAGGCTGTTCAGCAGTCTGGTGGCTTGGGGGTAGAAGCTGTTCAGCAGTCTGATGGCTTGGGGGTAGAAGCTGTTCAGCAGTCTGGTGGCTTGGGGGTAGAAGCTGTTCAGCAGTCTGATGGCTTGGGGGTAGAGGCTATTCAGCAGTCTGATGACTTGGGGGTAGAAGCTGTTCAGCAGTCTGGTGGCTTGGGGGTAGAAGCTGTTCAGCAGTCTGATGGCTTGGGGGTAGAGGCTGTTCAGCAGTCTGATGGCTTGGGGGTAGAGGCTGTTCAGCAGTCTGATGACTTGGGGGTAGAAGCTGTTCAGCAGTCGGATGGCTTGGGGGTAGAAGCTGTTCAGCAGTCTGATGGCTTGGGGGTAGAAGCTGTTCAGCAGTCTGATGACTTGGGGGTAGAAGCTGTTCAGCAGTCTGATGGCTTGGGGGTAGAAGCTGTTCAGCAGTCTGATGGCTTGGGGGTAGAAGCTGTTCAGCAGTCTGATGACTTGGGGGTAGAGGCTGTTCAGCAGTCTGATGGCTTGGGGGTAGAAGCTGTTCAGCAGTCGGATGGCTTGGGGGTAGAAGCTGTTCAGCAGTCTGATGACTTGGGGGTAAGAGCTGTTCAGTTCTTAACTGACTTGCCTAGTGAAATAAAGTTTGTTGCTATTTGTTATTCAATGCGTTTCTATGGACTATAGTAGTAAAGTGAAAATTGTATATTTTATATATATATTTTTGTTAAATAATTGTTTAATATTTGTTTTAATACCTAAAGGGGTACTAAACTTCTAAATCAAATAGCCAAATAAACCATGACCCTCTTTAAACAATGACATACTGTCTGTTCCAGAGAGGATTTCTGTCAGATGTTAGTTTTAAATACGGTAATGATGGACAATTAGCAGTGTTTCCCCTAGGAATTCTTTCAGCAGTGGCGCAAATTTTTTATTTTATTTTTGCAGCCGTGATAAGAATTTACCAGCAGTGGGCCACCGCAGCTAAAATGAATATAGGGGAAACACTGGCTAGTCTATAGGCCTGGAGAGTCGACCTGTCAGTTATACAGACACCCTCTGTTTCCTGGCAATATGTTGATTGTGTCATGTTGCAAACCTTAACAAGATATTCTCTCTCACCCTCTCTCTCTCTCTCTCTCTCTCTCTCTCTGTCTCTCTCTCCCTACCTTCTCTCTTTCTCTCTGTCTCTCTCTCTGTCTCTCTCTGTCTCTCTCTCTCTCTGTCTCTCTCTCTCTCTCCCTACCTTCTCTCTCTCCCTCTCTCTCTCCCTCTCTCTCTGTCTCTCTCTGTCTCTCTCTCTCTCTGTCTCTCTGTCTCTCTCTCTCTCTCTCCCTACCTTCTCTCTCTCTCTCCCTCTCTCTCTGTCTCTCTCTCTCTCTGTCTCTCTGTCTCTCATCTCTCTCTCCCTACCTTCTCTCTCTCCCTCTCTCTCTCTCCCTCTCTCTCTGTCTCTCTCTCCATGTGCTGTTGATGTCCTTGATGCTGTTGTCTCTCTCCTACCAGGTAAGAACATACAGTACACATCTATTATTGCTAATGTGTGTGTTTTCTTTGGCTGCTGATGGATGGTGTGTTTCCAATTATCCACAAGACATTTCCAGCTGGAGGAAGTGTCTTTGATTGAGATTGAAATACCCCACCTACTGTATGATAATACCCTACCTACTGTATGATAATACCCCACCTACTGTATGATAATACCCCACCTACTGTATGATAATACCCCACCTACTGTATGATAATTCCCCACCTACTGTATGATAATACCCCACCTACTGTATGATAATACCCTACCTACTGTATGATAATACCACACCTACTGTATGATAATACCCCACCTACTGTATGATAATACCCCACCTACTGTATGATAATACCACACCTACTGTATGATAATACCCCACCTACTGTATGATAATACCCCACCTACTGTATGATAATACCCCACCTAATGTATGATAATACCTCACCTACTGTATGATAATACCCCACCTACTGTATGATAATACCTCACCTACTGTATGATAATACCCCACCTACTGTATGATGATACCCCACCTACTGTATGATAATACCCCACCTACTGTATGATAATACCCCACCTACTGTATGATAATACCCCACCTACTGTATGATAATACCACATCTACTGTATGATAATACCCCACCTACTGTATGATAATACCCCACCTACTGTATGATAATACCCCACCTACTGTATGATAATACCCCACCTACTGTATGATAATACCCCACCTACTGTATGATAATACCACATCTACTGTATGATAATACCCCACCTACTGTATGATAATACCACATCTACTGTATGATAATACCACATCTACTGTATGATAATACCCCACCTACTGTATGATAATACCTCACCTACTGTATGATAATACCCCACCTACTGTATGATAATACCCTACCTACTGTATGATAATACCCCTGTATGATAATACCCCACCTACTGTATGATAATACCCCACCTACTGTATGATAATACCCCACCTACTGTATGATAATACCTCACCTACTGTATGATAATACCCCACCTACTGTATGATAATATCCCACCTACTGTATGATAATACCCCACCTACTGTATGATAATATCCCACCTACTGTATGATAATACCCCACCTACTGTATGATAATACCCTACCTACTGTATGATAATACCCCTGTATGATAATACCCCACCTACTGTATGATAATACCCCACCTACTTTATGATAATACCCCACCTACTGTATGATAATACCCCACCTACTGTATGATAATACCCCACCTACTGTATGATAACATCCCACCTACTGTATGATAATACCCCACCTACTGTATGATAATAGCTCACCTACTGTATGATAATACCCCTGTATGATAATATCCCACCTACTGTATGATAATACCCCACCTACTGTATGATAACATCCCACCTACTGTATGATAATACCCCACCTACTGTATGATAATACCCCACCTACTGTATGATAATACCTCACCTACTGTATGATAATACCCCACCTACTGTATGATAATACCTCACCTACTGTATGATAATACCTCACCTACTGTATGTTAATACCCCACCTACTGTATGTTAATACCCCACCTACTGTATGATAATACCCCACCTACTGTATGATAATACCTCACCTACTGTATGATAATACCCCACCTACTGTATGATAATACCCTACCTACTGTATGATAATACCCCACCTACTGTATGATAATACCCCACCTACTGTATGATAATACCCCTGTATGAAAATACCTCACCTACTGTATGATAATACCTCACCTACTGTATGATAATACCCCACCTACTGTATGATAATACCCCACCTACTGTATGATAATACCCCACCTACTGTATGATAATACCCCACCTACTGTATGATAATACCCCACCTACAGGTCCTGTACATTACTATGTACTATGTAAGTCTATGGTCATAACCTCCCCCAGTACAGTCTCTCTACAGGTGCTGTACATTACTATGTAAGTCTATGGTCACACCCTCCCCCAGTACAGTCCCTCTACAGGTCCTGTACATTAGTCCAATGCTTCTCTCTCCTCAGTATAGAGGATAAAGTGAAACTTGACTGTTCCTCTGAGAGGGTTTCAACTATGTTTAATTCATTTTAAGTCAGTTTAAATCAGTTGAAGTTGTTTAAATTGTTTAAGTTGTTTAATTCAATTAAAGTCAGTTTAAATCAGTTTAAGTTGTTGAAGTTGGGTAGAGTGCCAGTAGGCTGTCAAACCCTCTAAGTAATTCCATACAGACAGACAGACAGACACACACACACACACACACACACACACACACACACACACACACACACACACACACACACACACACACACACACACACACACACACGTACAGACAACCCAGACACACACACACACACACACACACACACACACACACACACACACACACACACACACACACACACACACACGTACAGACAACCCAGACACACACACAGACACACACACACACACACACACACACAGACACACACACACACACACACACACACACACACACACACACACACACACCCAGTAGACAGTAGCTACCTCCTATTGTTCTCAGGTCTTGGACAACAACGACTAAGTGACTGATCCAACAGACTAAAGTCAGGCTCTGTACTTCAGGCTTCATCTGTTCAGCGTCTCCATCATTCCCTGGGACGGATTATTATTGTTTATGTCAACAACTGAGAACACATTAGCTGGATTATCCTCTAAATAAATCCTTCTCTGGATAATGCTCTCTGCCAGCCTTGTGTTTGTTAGTTGTTTGCCACTGACCCACACTAAGGAGGTGGTCTGGTCTGGTCTGGTCTGGTCTGGTCTGGTCTGGCCTGGTCTGGCCTGGTCTGGTCTGGGCTGGTCTGGGCTGGTCTGGGCTAGTCTGGTCTGGGCTGGTCTGGTCTGGTCTGGGCTGGTCTGGGCTGGTCTGGTCTGGTCTGGGCTGGTCTGGTCTGGCCTGGGCTGGTCTGGTCTGGGCTGGTCTGGTCTGGTCTGGTCTGGCCTGGTCTGGCCTGGTCTGGGTCCAGCCTCATTCCCCTCTGCTTGTTCTCTATCAGTGAATAGAGCTTGTTATTGGCTCTGATGCACAGTACTCTCTCCCTCTCTCTCTGTCTCTCTCTCTCTCCCTCACCGTCTCTCTCTCTCTGTCTCTCTCTCTCTCTCTCTCTCCCTCACCGTCTCTCTCTCTCTCTGTCTCTCTCTCTCTCTCCCTCACCGTCTCTCTCTCTCTCTGTCTCTCTCTCCCTCACCGTCTCTCTCTCTCTCTCTCTCTCTGTCTTTCTCTCTCTCTCTCTCTCTCTCTGTCTCTCTCTCTCTCTCTCTCTCCCTCACCGTCTCTCTCTCTCTCTGTCTCTCTCTCTCTCTCCCTCACCGTCTCTCTCTCTCTCTGTCTCTCTCTCTCTCTCCCTCACCGTCTCTCTCTCTCTCTGTCTCTCTCTCCCTCACCGTCTCTCTCTCTCTCTCTCTGTCTCTCTCTCTCTCTCTCTTTCTCCCTCACCGTCTCTCTCTTTCTTTCTCTCTCTCTCTCTCTCTCTCTCCCTCCCTCACCGCCTCTCTCTGTCTCTCTCTCTCTCTCTCTCTCTCTGAGTTTAGTTTGTTTAGTCTGAGGATGTCCAGTCTGGTCTGGGTCCTGCTGTCTTGTAAGTAAGACAAGGGATGTGGAATGCTGAATTGATTCCCTGCTGAACAGGCCCTGTCTGATCTCTGTCTGAGAGCTTGTTGTGTTTGAAACTGCAGAGGTTCAGACGGTCCCCTTTCTCCTCTTCTCACACCTCTGTTCTCCACAGCAGCTGTGGCTGTAGCCGGCAGGGCTGTGGTTCCACAGAGGGGGTGGTGCTCTGGTGCTCTGTCCAGCCTGGTTGGTGCAGAGAGGGGTGGTGCTCTGGTGCTCTGTCCAGCCTGGTTGGTGCTCTGGTGCTCTGTCCAGCCTGGTTGGTGCAGAGAGGGTTGGTGCTCTGGTGCTCTGTCCAGCCTGGTTGGTGCTCTGGTGCTCTGTCCAGCCTGGTTGGTGCAGAGAGGGTTGGTGCTCTGGTGCTCTGTCCAGCCTGTTTGGTGCAGAGAGGGTTGGTGCTCTGGTGCTCTGTCCAGCCTGGTTGGTGCAGAGAGGGGTGGTGCTCTGGTGCTCTGGTGCTCTGTCCAGCCTGGTTGGTGCAGAGAGGGTTGGTGCTCTGGTGCTCTGTCCAGCCTGGCAGGTGCAGAGGGGGTGGTGCTCTGGTGCTCTGTCCAGCCTGGCAGGTGCAGAGGGGGTGGTGCTCTGGTGCTCTGTCCAGTCTGGTTGGTGCAGAGGGGGTGGTGCTCTGGTGCTCTGTCCAGCCTGGTTGGTGCAGAGGGGGTGGTGCTCTGGTGCTCTGTCCAGCCTGGTTGGTGCAGAGAGGGTTGGTGCTCTGGTCCTCTGTCCAGCCTGGCAGGTGCAGAGGGGGTGGTGCTCTGGTGCTCTGTCCAGCATGGTTGGTGCAGAGGGGGTGGTGCTCTGGTGCTCTGTCCAGCATGGTTGGTGCAGAGGGGGTGGTGCTCTGGTGCTCTGTCCAGCCTGGTTGGTGCAGAGGGGGTGGTGCTCTGGTGCTCTGTCCAGCCTGGTTGGTGCAGAGAGGGTTGGTGCTCTGGTCCTCTGTCCAGCCTGGCAGGTGCAGAGGGGGTGGTGCTCTGGTGCTCTGTCCAGCATGGTTGGTGCAGAGGGGGTGGTGCTCTGGTGCTCTGTCCAGCCTGGCAGGTGCAGAGGGGGTGGTGCTCTGGTGCTCTGTCCAGCCTGGCAGGTGCAGAGGGGGTGGTGCTCTGGTGCTCTGTCCAGCCTGGCAGGTGCAGAGAGGGTTGGTGCTCTGTCCAGTCTGGTTGGTGCAGAGAGGGTTGGTGCTCTGTCCAGCCTGGTTGGTGCAGAGAGGGTTGGTGCTCTGGTGCTCTGTCCAGCCTGGTTGGTGCAGAGAGGGTTGGTGCTCTGGTGCTCTGTCCAGCCTGGTTGGTGCTCTGGTGCTCTGTCCAGCCTGTTTGGTGCAGAGAGGGGTGGTGCTCTGGTGCTCTGTCCAGCCTGGTTGGTGCAAAGAGTGTTGGTGCTCTTGGTAGGGGGGGGGGGGGGTCAGCTCAGTTCTCATACTGTGGACGGGGCAGAGAGGGTTGGTGCTTTTGGTAGGGGGGGGTCAGCTCAGTTCTCATACTGTGGACGGGGTAGAGACGGTTGGTGCTCTTGGTAGGGGGGGGGGGGGGGGGGTCAGCTCAGTTCTCATACTGTGGACGGGGCAGAGAGGGTTGGTGAGAACAGTACTGTAGTCAGGAGACAGGAGACAGAGAGAACAGTACTGTAGTCAGGAGACAGGAGACAGAGGGAACAGTACTGTAGTCAGGAGACAGAGAGAACAGTACTGTAGTCAGGAGACAGAGAGAACAGTACTGTAGTCAGGAGACAGAGGGAACAGTACTGTAGTCAGGAGACAGAGGCCCATAGGGTTCTGGGTCCATAGGGTTCTGGATCCATAGGGTTCTGGGTCCATAGGGTTTTGGGTCCATAGGGTTCTGGATCCATAGGGTTCTGGGTCCATAGGGTTCTGGATCCATAGGGTTCTGGGTCCATAGGGTTTTGGGTCCATAGGTTTCTGGATCCATAGGGTTCTGGATCCATAGGGTTCTGGGTCCATAGGGTTCTGGATCCATAGGGTTCTGGGTCCATAGGGTTCTGGATCCATAGGGTTCTGGGTCCTTAGGGTTCTGGGTCCATAGGGTTCTGGATCCATAGGGTTCTGGGTCCATAGGGTTCTGGATCCATAGGGTTCTGGGTCCATAGGGTTCTGGATCCAAATGGTTCTGGGTCCATAGGGTTTTGGGTCCATAGGGTTCTGGGTCCATAGGGTTCTGGATCCATAGGAGTTCTGGGTCCATAGGGTTCTGGATCCATAGGAGTTCTGGCTCCTTGTTAATAGTAGTACACTATATAGGGATGCCGTTTGAGTCACAGAAAATCAAATCAATCAAATCTAATGTTAATTGTCACATGCTTTGTCAACAACAGTTGTAGCCTGCCTCGCCTGCTGATGCAGAGGCGCCTCCACACCGTTTATAAAAGCCCACTCTGTAAAATGTCCCCCTGAGACAAATCGTGAATCTCTTACAAGCTTGTTGGGTAGTTGATACAGATTGGGCTCATCGTACCTCGTTCCCTCAACGTTTATCTGTAGTGGGAACTGCTTACAACGCTGGGAATTTGGTCGTAAACATTCCCATGTTCCTTCCAGCGCAGATGGAAGACAACAGCACACTGTTTGTTTTATTATTATCATCATTCAATACCTTCCTTGCCTTGTGGGAGTGTGTGTGTGTGTCTGTGAGTGTGTGTGTGTGTGTGTGTGTGTGTGTGTGTGTGTGTGTGTGTGTGTGTGTGTGTGTGTGTGTGTGTGGGTGTTTGTACAGTGGGTGTGTGTGTGTGTGTGTGTGTGTGTGTGTGTGTGTGTGTGTGTGTGTGTGTGTGTGTGTGTGTGTGTGTGTGTGTGTGTGTGTGTGTGTGTGTGTGTGTGTGTGTATGAGTGTAAGTGTGTGTGAATGGAAATGAGGAACTGAATGGAATAGCAAGTGTTTCACTACTGGGCTTGAATGCTGGTTTCCATAAAACATCTACAGCTGGTTTTACTTCAGTAGACTTGGACATGTCTCCCATTGTAATATCTGTGTGGTGTGAGCTGGTTTTACTTCAGTAGACTTGGACATGTCTCCCATTGTAATATCTGTGTGGTGTGAGCTGGCTTTACTTCA
The DNA here is from genome assembly GCF_057628025.1 of Oncorhynchus mykiss. Classification (NCBI taxonomy): domain Eukaryota; kingdom Metazoa; phylum Chordata; class Actinopteri; order Salmoniformes; family Salmonidae; genus Oncorhynchus; species Oncorhynchus mykiss. The sequence continues at coordinate 79,627,928 of NC_143036.1, read as the reverse complement.
GTAGACTTGGACATGTCTCCCATTGTAATATCTGTGTGCTGTAAGCTGGTTTGCAGCTTGCAGACAACTAGCTGTCCGATGGACGATTTTGGAAGCGAAATGTGTTGTTTGAGGCAAAAGTTTTCAGTGTAAAATAGCACCAAACAAATCAAATCAAATTGTATTCGTCACATGGGTTATAAACAACAGATATGGACTAGCAGTGAAATGCGTACTTAGAAGCTGTTCAGCAGTCTTATTGCTTGGGGGTAGAGGCTGTTCAGCAGTCTGATGGCTTGGGGGTAGAAGCTGTTCAGCAGTCTGATGGCTTGGGGGTAGAGGCTGTTCAGCAGTCTGATGGCTTGGGGGTAGAAGCTGTTCAGCAGTCTGATGGCTTGGGGGTAGAGGCTGTTCAGCAGTCTGATGGCTTGGGGGTAGAGGCTGTTCAGCAGTCTGATGGCTTGGGGGTAGAAGCTGTTCAGCAGTCTGATGGCTTGGGGGTAGAGGCTGTTCAGCAGTCTGATGGCTTGGGGTTAGAGGCTGTTCAGCAGTCTGATGGCTTGGGGGTAGAGGCTGTTCAGCAGTCTGATGGCTTGGGGGTATAAGCTGTTCAGCAGTCTGATGGCTTGGGGGTAGAGGCTGTTCAGCAGTCTGATGGCTTGGGGGTAGAAGCTGTTCAGCAGTCTGGTGGATTGGGGGTAGAGGCTGTTCAGCAGTCTGATGGCTTGGGGGTAGAGGCTGTTCAGCAGTCTGGTGGATTGGGGGTAGAGGCTGTTCAGCAGTCTGATGGCTTGGGGGTAGAGGCTGTTCAGCAGTCTGATGGCTTGGGGGTAGAGGCTGTTCAGCAGTCTGGTGGATTGGGGGTAGAGGCTGTTCAGCAGTCTGATGGCTTGGGGGTAGAGGCTGTTCAGCAGTCTGATGGCTTGGGGGTAGAGGCTATTCAGCAGTCTGATGACTTGGGGGTAGAAGCTGTTCAGCAGTCTGGTGGCTTGGGGGTAGAGGCTGTTCAGCAGTCTGATGGCTTGGGGGTAGAGGCTGTTCAGCAGTCTGATGGCTTGGGGGTAGAAGCTGTTCAGCAGTCTGATGGCTTGGGGGTAGAGGCTGTTCAGCAGTCTGATGGCTTGGGGTTAGAGGCTGTTCAGCAGTCTGATGGCTTGGGGGTAGAGGCTGTTCAGCAGTCTGATGGCTTGGGGGTAGAAGCTGTTCAGCAGTCTGATGGCTTGGGGGTAGAGGCTGTTCAGCAGTCTGATGGCTTGGGGGTAGAAGCTGTTCAGCAGTCTGGTGGATTGGGGGTAGAGGCTGTTCAGCAGTCTGGTGGATTGGGGGTAGAGGCTGTTCAGCAGTCTGATGGCTTGGGGGTAGAAGCTGTTCAGCAGTCTGATGGCTTGGGGGTAGAAGCTGTTCAGCAGTCTGATGGCTTGGGGGTAGAGGCTGTTCAGCAGTCTGGTGGCTTGGGGGTAGAAGCTGTTCAGCAGTCTGATGGCTTGGGGGTAGAGGCTATTCAGCAGTCTGATGGCTTGGGGGTAGAAGCTGTTCAGCAGTCTGATGGCTTGGGGATAGAAGCTGTTCAGCAGTCGGATGGCTTGGGGGTAGAAGCTGTTCAGCAGTCTGATGGCTTGGGGATAGAAGCTGTTCAGCAGTCGGATGGCTTGGGGGTAGAAGCTGTTCAGCAGTCTGATGACTTGGGGGTAGAAGCTGTTCAGCAGTCTGATGGCTTGGGGGTAGAAGCTGTTCAGCAGTCTGGTGGCTTGGGGGTAGAAGCTGTTCAGCAGTCTGATGGCTTGGGGGTAGAGGCTGTTCAGCAGTCTGATGGCTTGGGGGTAGAGGCTGTTCAGCAGTCTGGTGGCTTGGGGGTAGAGGCTGTTCAGCAGTCTGGTGGCTTGGGGGTAGAAGCTGTTCAGCAGTCTGATGGCTTGGGGGTAGAAGCTGTTCAGCAGTCTGGTGGCTTGGGGGTAGAAGCTGTTCAGCAGTCTGATGGCTTGGGGGTAGAGGCTATTCAGCAGTCTGATGACTTGGGGGTAGAAGCTGTTCAGCAGTCTGGTGGCTTGGGGGTAGAAGCTGTTCAGCAGTCTGATGGCTTGGGGGTAGAGGCTGTTCAGCAGTCTGATGGCTTGGGGGTAGAGGCTGTTCAGCAGTCTGATGACTTGGGGGTAGAAGCTGTTCAGCAGTCGGATGGCTTGGGGGTAGAAGCTGTTCAGCAGTCTGATGGCTTGGGGGTAGAAGCTGTTCAGCAGTCTGATGACTTGGGGGTAGAAGCTGTTCAGCAGTCTGATGGCTTGGGGGTAGAAGCTGTTCAGCAGTCTGATGGCTTGGGGGTAGAAGCTGTTCAGCAGTCTGATGACTTGGGGGTAGAGGCTGTTCAGCAGTCTGATGGCTTGGGGGTAGAAGCTGTTCAGCAGTCGGATGGCTTGGGGGTAGAAGCTGTTCAGCAGTCTGATGACTTGGGGGTAAGAGCTGTTCAGTTCTTAACTGACTTGCCTAGTGAAATAAAGTTTGTTGCTATTTGTTATTCAATGCGTTTCTATGGACTATAGTAGTAAAGTGAAAATTGTATATTTTATATATATATTTTTGTTAAATAATTGTTTAATATTTGTTTTAATACCTAAAGGGGTACTAAACTTCTAAATCAAATAGCCAAATAAACCATGACCCTCTTTAAACAATGACATACTGTCTGTTCCAGAGAGGATTTCTGTCAGATGTTAGTTTTAAATACGGTAATGATGGACAATTAGCAGTGTTTCCCCTAGGAATTCTTTCAGCAGTGGCGCAAATTTTTTATTTTATTTTTGCAGCCGTGATAAGAATTTACCAGCAGTGGGCCACCGCAGCTAAAATGAATATAGGGGAAACACTGGCTAGTCTATAGGCCTGGAGAGTCGACCTGTCAGTTATACAGACACCCTCTGTTTCCTGGCAATATGTTGATTGTGTCATGTTGCAAACCTTAACAAGATATTCTCTCTCACCCTCTCTCTCTCTCTCTCTCTCTCTCTCTCTGTCTCTCTCTCCCTACCTTCTCTCTTTCTCTCTGTCTCTCTCTCTGTCTCTCTCTGTCTCTCTCTCTCTCTGTCTCTCTC
>NC_143036.1:79584866-79619866 GCF_057628025.1 Oncorhynchus mykiss | reverse complement strand
GGGTGGTGCTCTGGTGCTCTGTCCAGCCTGGTTGGTGCAAAGAGTGTTGGTGCTCTTGGTAGGGGGGGGGGGGGGGGTCAGCTCAGTTCTCATACTGTGGACGGGGCAGAGAGGGTTGGTGCTTTTGGTAGGGGGGGGTCAGCTCAGTTCTCATACTGTGGACGGGGTAGAGACGGTTGGTGCTCTTGGTAGGGGGGGGGGGGAGTCAGCTCAGTTCTCATACTGTGGACGGGGCAGAGAGGGTTGGTGAGAACAGTACTGTAGTCAGGAGACAGGAGACAGAGAGAACAGTACTGTAGTCAGGAGACAGGAGACAGAGGGAACAGTACTGTAGTCAGGAGACAGAGAGAACAGTACTGTAGTCAGGAGACAGAGAGAACAGTACTGTAGTCAGGAGACAGAGGGAACAGTACTGTAGTCAGGAGACAGAGGCCCATAGGGTTCTGGGTCCATAGGGTTCTGGATCCATAGGGTTCTGGGTCCATAGGGTTTTGGGTCCATAGGGTTCTGGATCCATAGGGTTCTGGGTCCATAGGGTTCTGGATCCATAGGGTTCTGGGTCCATAGGGTTTTGGGTCCATAGGTTTCTGGATCTATAGGGTTCTGGATCCATAGGGTTCTGGGTCCATAGGGTTCTGGATCCATAGGGTTCTGGGTCCATAGGGTTCTGGATCCATAGGGTTCTGGGTCCTTAGGGTTCTGGGTCCATAGGGTTCTGGATCCATAGGGTTCTGGGTCCATAGGGTTCTGGATCCATAGGGTTCTGGGTCCTTAGGGTTCTGGGTCCATAGGGTTCTGGGTCCTTAGGGTTCTGGGTCCATAGGGTTCTGGGTCCATAGGAGTTTTGGCTCCTTGTTAATAGTAGTACACTATATAGGGATGCCGTTTGAGTCACAGAAAATCAAATCAATCAAATCTAATGTTAATTGTCACATGCTTTGTCAACAACAGTTGTAGCCTGCCTCGCCTGTTGATGCAGAGGCGCCTCCACACCGTTTATAAAAGCCCACTCTGTAAAATGTCCCCCTGAGACAAATCGTGAATCTCTTACAAGCTTGTTGGTTAGTTGATACAGATTGGGCTCATCGTACCTCGTTCCCTCAACGTTTATCTGTAGTGGGAACTGCTTACAACGCTGGGAATTTGGTCGTAAACATTCCCGTGTTCCTTCCAGCGCAGATGGAAGACAACAGCACACTGTTTGTTTTATTATTATCATCATTCAATACCTTCCTTGCCTTGTGGGAGTGTGTGTGTGTGTGTGTGTGTGTGTGTGTGTGTGTGTGTGTGTGTGTGTGTGTGTGTGTGTGTGTGTGTGTGTGTGTGTGTGTGTGTGAGTGTAAGTGTGTGTGTTTGGGAGTGTGTGAGTGTGTGAATGTGTGTGTGTGTGTGTGTGTGTGTGTGTGTCTGTGTCTGTGTGTGTGTGTGTGTATGAGTGTAAGTGTGTGTGAATGGAAATTAGGAACTGAACGGAATAGCAAGTGTTTCACTACTGGGCTTGAATGCTGGTTTCCATAAAACATTGACAGCTGGTTTTACTACAGTAGACTTGGACATGTCTCCCATTGTAATATCTGTGTGGTGTGAGCTGGTTTTACTACAGTAGACTTGAACATGTCTCCCATTGTAATATCTGTGTGGTGTGAGCTGGTTTTACTACAGTAGACTTGAACATGTCTCCCATTGTAATATCTGTGTGGTGTGAGCTGGTTTTACTTCAGTAGACTTGGACATGTCTCCCATTGTAATATCTGTGTGGTGTGAGCTGGTTTTACTACAGTAGACTTGGACATGTCTCCCATTGTAATATCTGTGTGGTGTGAGCTGGTTTTACTACAGTAGACTTGGACATGTCTCCCATTGTAATATCTGTGTGGTGTGAGCTGGTTTTACTTCAGTAGACTTGGACATGTCTCCCATTGTAATATCTGTGTGGTGTGAGCTGGTTTTACTACAGTAGACTTGGACATGTCTCCCATTGTAATATCTGTGTGGTGTGAGCTGGTTTTACTACAGTAGACTTGGACATGTCTCCCATTGTAATATCTGTGTGGTGTGAGCTGGTTTTACTTCAGTAGACTTGGACATGTCTCCCATTGTAATATCTGTGTGGTGTGAGCTGGTTTTACTTCAGTAGACTTGGACATGTCTCCCATTGTAATATCTGTGTGGTGTGAGCTGGTTTTACTACAGTAGACTTGGACATGTCTCCCATTGTAATATCTGTGTGGTGTGAGCTGGTTTTACTACAGTAGACTTGAACATGTCTCCCATTGTAATATCTGTGTGATGTGAGCTGGTTTTACTACAGTAGACTTGGACATGTCTCCCATTGTAATATCTGTGTGGTGTGAGCTGGTTTTACTTCAGTAGACTTGGACATGTCTCCCATTGTAATATATGTGTGGTGTGAGCTGGTTTTACTACAGTAGACTTGAACATGTCTCCCATTGTAATATCTGTGTGGTGTGAGCTGGCTTTACTACAGTAGACTTGGACATGTCTCCCATTGTAATATCTGTGTGGTGTGAGCTGGTTTTACTTCAGTAGACTTGGACATGTCTCCCATTGTAATATCTGTGTGGTGTGAGCTGGTTTTACTTCAGTAGACTTGGACATGTCTCCCATTGTAATATCTGTGTGGTGTGAGCTGGTTTTACTTCAGTAGACTTGGACATGTCTCCCATTGTAATATCTGTGTGGTGTGAGCTGGTTTTACTTCAGTAGACTTGGACATGTCTCCCATTGTAATATATGTGTGGTGTGAGCTGGTTTTACTTCAGTAGACTTGGACATGTCTCCCATTGTAATATCTGTGTGGTGTGAGCTGGTTTTACTTCAGTAGACTTGGACATGTCTCCCATTGTAATATCTGTGTGGTGTGAGCTGGTTTTACTTCAGTAGACTTGGACATGTCTCCCATTGTAATATATGTGTGGTGTGAGCTGGTTTTACTTCAGTAGACTTGGACATGTCTCCCATTGTAATATCTGTGTGGTGTGAGCTGGTTTGCAGCTTGCAGACAACTAGCTGTCCGATGGACGATTTTGGAAGCGAAATGTGTTGTTTGAGGCAGAAGTTTTCAGTGTAAAATAGCACCATGTATTACATGATCAGGTCCACTTCTGTAACCTAGTGATTGTAATCTGTTTGACATGGGAGACAAGCAGGGAGCAGCACATTCCTCCTCCACTCATCAGCTCCACATTGGTGTGCCTGGCTGCATTAAAAGATCAAAGTTATTGGCAGAGGAAGGAACTGCTTGTGCTGGGGATTTTCTGCTGATGATGATAAGGTAGTGAGCTTCCATCCTCCCTCTTTCTCTCTACCCCCCTCTTTCTCTCCACCCCCACCCCCCCCCCTCTCTCTCTCTCTCTCTTTCTCTATCTGCCTCCCTCTTTCTCTCCACCCCCCCCTCTCTCTTTATCTATCTGCCTCCCTCTTTCTCTCCGCTCCCCCCTCTCTCTCCCTCCCTCCCTCCCTCTCCCCTCTCTCTCCCCTCCCTCCCTCCCTCCCTCCCTCCCTCCCTCCCTCCCTCCCTCCCTCTCTCTCCGCACACCCCCCCTCCCTCCCTCCCCCCTCTCCCTCCCTCCCTCCCTATCTGCTCTACCTCCCTCCCTCCCTCTCCCCCCCCTCTCCCTCCCTCCCTCCCTTACTGCCTATACCACAACCCCCTCAGTCCTTTAATAAATGATGCTCAACAGTTGAAGATGATCCTACGGCAAAGCTTCTCCCCTGCCTTCTGTTTCTGTGACATGCATTACTATGAGAGTCTAATCAATCAAAATGGACTCCACTCTCCGCCAGGCTGCTATCAAGATGTTTTACACCACCAGGTGTAAAAAAGCAACAGGTAATGGACACAAATTACTGCTGGCCCGGGAGGGAGTGTGTGTGTCTGTGTGAATGTGGAGTGTGAGTGTGTGTGTCTGTGTGAATGTGGAGTGTGAGTGTGTGTGTCTGTGTGAATGTGGAGTGTGAGTGTGTGTGTCTGTGTGAATGTGGAGTGTGAGTGTGGGTTTCTGTGTAAACGTGGAGTGTGAGTGTGTGTGTTGAGGTGATGCTTACTATGTTGAGTTCACCTCTCTCCCAGAGGTATCCTACTGACTCAGAACAGAACAGCTCTCTCCCAGAGACCTCCTACTGCCTCAGAACAGAACAGCTCTCTCCCAGAGGTCTCCTACTGCCTCAGAACAGAACAACTCTCTACCAGAGGCCTCCTACTGCCTCAGAACAGAACAGCTCTCTACCAGAGACCTCCTACTGCCTCAGAACAGAACAGCTCTCTACCAGAGACCTCCTACTGCATCAGAACAGAACAACTCTCTACCAGAGGCCTCCTACTGCCTCAGAACAGAACAGCTCTCTACCAGAGACCTCCTACTGCCTCAGAACAGAACAGAACAGCTCTCTCCCAGAGGTCTCCTACTGCCTCAGAACAGAACAGCTCTCTCCCAGAGGTCTCCTACTGCCTCAGAACAGAACAGCTCTCTCCCAGAGGCCTCCTACTGCCTCAGAACAGAACAGCTCTCTCCCAGAGGCCTCCTACTGCCTCAGAACAGAACAGCTCTCTCCCAGAGGTCTCCTACTGCCTCAGAACAGAACAGCTCTCTCCCAGAGGCCAAGCCACAGAGACGGAGATGACAATCATCAATGATCGTTTTCAACAATAATTAATTTTCAAATCCATCAAGGGAAGTGAACAAGTGCTCACTTCTGGAGAAAGCACTGATTATTGTTAATATACAGGGGATATCCATAACGAAACCATCCCTAAATCCCAGAGACATATCGTTACAACAAAACAAAGTTCCTGGTCTGGAAGACCAAGCTGCCAAAGTAAAATCCCCCCCCAACAGAATGTGATTAAATGATGAGATATTTCAGCAACGTCAGACGCTGAGTCAGATAGAAACCTCAATCTGTTCCAGCCTGGAGCAGCCTTTCTAATCCTTTCCATTAGGTTCAGGGGCCGGCTCCCCAATGGCACCCCCTTTTCACTGTCTAGTGCACTACTCAGATCCCATCAGAAGCAGTGTGCTCTAAAGGGTACGGAACACCATTAGGGACAAAGGCGGGGTGTTAAACTAATTGGGTGAGTGAGTTCATGAGTTCGATACTTGTTACAGAGGTGACCACGGGGTGCCTAGGCCTGCCAGCCAGTCAGCCAGACAACCAACCAGCCAACCAGTCAGCCAGTCAGCCAGCCAACCAGCCAGCTAGTCAGCCAGCCAACCAGTCAGCCAGCCAACCAGTCAGCCAGCCAGCCAGTCACCCAGCCAGCCAGCCAGTCAGCGAGCCAGCCAACCAGTCAGCCAGCCAACCAGTCAGCCAGCCAGCCAGCCAGCCAGTCACCCAGCCAGCCAGCCAGCCAACCAGCCAATCAACCAATCAGTCAGTCTGCCAGTCCGTCAACCAGCCAGTCACCCACTCAGCCAGTCAACCAACCAGTCAGTTAGCCAGTCATCCAGCCTGCTGCTGTGTGGTACTTTAGTTGAGTTTAGTTTAGCATACCACCACCACTGCAGCTGTTCCACGTCACAGTAATCAGATATGATAACTGAGTCATCACAGTCACAGTAATCAGATATGATAACTGAGTCATCACAGTCACAGTAATCAGACAGGAGACATGAGTTACCACAGTTACTCACAGTGGTGAGAGGACAGGTGTTATTACCTGTGGTGAGAGGACAGGCGTTATTACCTGTGGTGAGAGGACAGGTGTTATTACCTGTGGTGAGAGGACAAGTGTTATTACCTGTGGTGAGAGGACAGGTGTTATTACCTGTGGTGAGAGGATAGGTGTTATTACCTGTGGTGAGAGGATAGGTAGGTGTTATTACCTGTGGTGAGAGGATAGGTGTTATTACCTGTGGTGAGAGGACAGGTGTTATTACCTGTGGTGAGAGGACAGGTGTTATTACCTGTGGTGAGAGGACAAGTGTTATTACCTGTGGTGAGAGGACAGGTGTTATTACCTGTGGTGAGAGGATAGGTGTTATTACCTGTGGTGAGAGGATAGGTAGGTGTTATTACCCGTGGTGAGAGGATAGGTGTTATTACCTGTGGTGAGAGGACAGGTGTTATTACCTGTGGTGAGAGGATAGGTAGGTGTTATTACCCGTGGTGAGAGGATAGGTGTTATTACCTGTGGTGAGAGGACAGGTGTTATTACCTGTGGTGAGAGGACAGGTGTTATTACCTGTGGTGAGAGGACAGGTGTTATTACCTGTGGTGAGAGGACAGGTGTTATTACCTGTGGTGAGAGGATATGTGTTATTACCTGTGGTGAGAGGACAGGTGTTATTACCTGTGGTGAGATGACATGTATTATTACCTGTGGTGAGAGGATAGGTGTTATTACCTGTGGTGAGAGGACAGGTGTTATTACCTGTGGTGAGAGGACATGTATTATTACCTGTGGTGAGAGGATAGGTGTTATTTCCTGTGGTGAGATAATAGGTGTTATTACCTGTGGTGAGAGGACAGGTGTTATTACCTGTGGTGAGAGGACAGGTATTATTACCTGTGGTGAGAGGACAGGTGTTATTTCCTGTGGTGAGAGGATATGTGTTATTACCTGTGGTGAGAGGACAGGTGTTATTACCTGTGGTGAGAGGACAGGTGTTATTACCTGTGGTGAGGGGACAGGTGTTATTACCTGTGGTGAGAGGATAGGTGTTATTACCTGTGGTGAGAAGACAGGTGTTATTACCTGTGGTGAGAGGACATGTATTATTACCTGTGGTGAGAGGATAGGTGTTATTACCTGTGGTGAGAGGACAGGTGTTATTACCTGTGGTGAGAGGACAGGTGTTATTACCTGTGGTGAGAGGACAGGTGTTATTACCTGTGGTGAGAGGACAGGTAGGTGTTATTACCTCCCAGCATGTACAGTACTTCAACATGTTGTTGTGTTACAAAGTGGGATAAAAATGGATTAAAATGTTGTTGTTTTTTTGTCAACAATCTACACAAAATACTCTGTAATGTCAAATTGGAACATAAAACACTAATATATCTTGATTAGATAAGTTTTCAACCCCCTGAGTCAATACCTGGCAGGGATTACAGCTGGGAGTCCTTCTGAGTAAATCTCTAAGAGCTTTCCACACCTGGATTAAACAATATTTGCCCATTATTATTTTCAAAATTCTTCAAGCTCTGTCAAGTTGGTTGTTGATCATAGCTCAACACCCATTTTCAAGTCTTGCCATACATTTTCAAGCCGATTTAAGTCAAAACTGTAACTAGGCCACTTGTCTTCTTGGTAAGCAACTCGAGTGTATATTTGGTCTTGTGTTTCAGGTTGTTGTCCTGCTGAAAGGTGCATTTGATTCCCAGTATCTGTTGGAAAACACGCTGAACCAAGTTTTCCTCTTTTGTCTGTGTTTAGCTATATTCTGTTGATTTTTATCCCCCCAAACTCCCTAGCCCTTGCCGTTGACAAGCATTCTCATTAACACGATGCAGCCACCACCATGCTTGACAATATGAAGTGTGGTACTCAGTGATGTGTTGTGTTGGATTTACCCCAAACATAAGACTTTGTATTCAGGACAAAAATGTATTTCTTTGCCACATTTTTTGAAGTTTTACTTTAGTTCCTTGTTGTAAACAGGATACATGTTTTGGAATGTTTTTATTCTGTACACCCTTCCTTCTTTTCGCTATGTAATTTAGGTTAGTATAGTGGAGTAACTACGATGTTGTTGATCCATTCTCAGTTATCTCCTATCACAGCCATTAAAGTCAGTAATTGGCCTCATGGTGAAATCCCTGAGTGGTTTCCTTCCTCTCCGGCAACTGAGTTAGGAAGGACGCCTGTATATTTGAAGGTATTGGGTGTATTGATACACCATCCAACAGCCATCTCCTAGAGGTCTCCTACTGCCTCAGAACAGAACAGAACAGCTCTCTACCAGAGGCCTCCTACTGCCTCAGAACAGAGCAGAACAGCTCTCTCCCAGAGACCTCCTACTGCCTCAGAACAGAACAGCTCTCTACCAGAGGTCTCCTACTGCCTCAGAACAGAACAGCTCTCTACCAGAGGCCTCCTACTGCCTCAGAACAGAACAGAACAGCTCTCTACCAGATGCCTCCTACTGCCTCAGAACAGAACAGCTCTCTACCAGAGACCTCCTACTGCCTCAGAACAGAACAGCTCTCTACCAGAGGTCTCCTACTGCCTCAGAACAGAACAGCTCTCTCCCAGAGACCTCCTACTGCCTCAGAACAGAACAGCTCTCTACCAGAGACCTCCTACTGCCTCAGAACATAATTCCACGTTGACAATACGAGTGTGTAGATTGGTGACACTAAATTCAGGCTGAAACACAACAAAATATGGACAAAGACAAGCGGTGTGAATACTTTCTGAAGGCACTGTACATACAATTATACAAGCATCCCATCTGAACTGTTGTGCTTGGAACAATGACTCTGAGTAGCTCACTGCTAACTGTGTGGACTGTATAGAGAAGTCACTGAAATATCTCTTGTCAGGTCCTGTCTATCGATGTTGTACCACAACTCAACACTGCCAGCCCCAAGCAAGTTATTTTTGGCATGACAGTCCCAGGATGCACTTGTGGTGTCTGGTTACTGTGTGTGTGTGTGTGTGTGTGTGTGTGTGTGTGTGTGTGTGTGTGTGTGTGTGTGTGTGTGTGTGTGTGTGTGTGTGTGTGTGTGTGTGTGTGTGTTAAAGAGACTCTGCTCCAGTCTCTGTTTAGGTGTTAGGGTTGGAGACAGCTTTGCATTCTAGAATTCCACAGTCATTACCTCATCCCGGAAACCTGCTTCCTGTGAGTCCCAAATGACTCCCTATTCCCTACACAGTGCACTACCCTATGGCACCCTATTCCCTACATAGTGCACTACCCTATGGGCCCTGGTCAAATGACACCCTATTCCCTACTTAATGCACTACCCAATGGCACCCTATTCCCTACATAGTGTATCACCCTATGGGCCCTGGTCAAATGGCACCCTATTCCCTACTTAGTGCACTGGGCATTTCCATCGAAAAGGGCCCATGAGCACAAACGTTAAGGCCATAGGGGCATATTCAACTGGGTGTCAGATGAAAGCTAAGAGTCTATAGTTTGGGGAAATTAAAGGCATAGATACATATTCAACTATTTTCCATCTTAAACATCTTAAGCATATTTAAAGGCCTTGATTTCTGGTTAAACAGAAACGGGGTTTTGGAAAAAACATCTTCCAGAAAAAAAGTCTTGAAAGGTTTTTAGAAATACAGCAAAACACGTTGAAGTCAAGACCCCTGACAACTAATATACACACTTATATATAGTTTGGGATCTATTGTTTACCTTTTAGTAAGTTTAATAATATTGTCTTGTGCCTTGTAATTCCGTTACCGAAAACCCAGGTATCTTTTAAGATATTTTCACACATTTCTCTCCCCCCCCCATGAGGAGGGACGATAATGAACTTCACAGAAGTAATGGTTGACCTACTAATTAGTTATAGTAATTTTACCGATATCACGTTGGTGTATGAATTTTTAAGTGATTAAAACTGACCAAAATCGGTAACGGAACTACCAGACAATCTGTAATGGAATTACTGCAACTGAATTGGCTACAATGTGAAATCATAGTAGTCACAAACCACAATTGGGTCTCCTGCTCCTGTCCTCCCTTCCACTGGTATACTGTTATGTTCAGTACTACTGTCCTCCCTTCTACTGGTATACTGTTATGTTCAGTACTACTGTCCTCCCTTCCACTGGTATACTGTTATGTTCAGTACTACTGTCCTCCCTTCTACTGGTATACTGTTATGTTCAGTACTACTGTCCTCCCTTCCACTGGTATATTGTTATGTTCAGTACTACTGTCCTCCCTTCTACTGGTATACTGTTATGTTCAGTACTACTGTCCTCCCTTCCACTGGTATATTGTTATGTTCAGTACTACTGTCCTCCCTTCTACTGGTATACTGTTATGTTCAGTACTACTGTCCTCCCTTCCACTGGTATACTGTTATGTTCAGTACTACTGTCCTCCCTTCCACTGGTATATTGTTATGTTCAGTACTACTGTCCTCCCTTGTCTTTCATTGGGAACCATATCAGGCCAACATAGATATACAAACCCCCTAGACCTACAAAACCCCTAGACATACAAAACCCCCTAGACATACAAAAACCCTAGACATACAAAACCCCTAGACATACAAAACCCCTAGACATACAAAACCCCTAGACATACAAAACCCCTAGACATACAAAACCCCTAGACCTACAAACCTCCTAGACCTACAAAACCCCCTAGACCTACAAAACCCCTAGACCTACAAAACCCCTAGACATACAAAACCCCTAGACATACAAAACCCCTAGACCTACAAACCTCCTAGACATACCAAAACCCCTAGACATACAAAACCCCTAGACATACAAAACCCCTAGACATACCAAAACCCCTAGACATACAAAACCCCTAGACATACAAAACCCCTAGACCTACAAACCTCCTAGACCTACAAAACCCCTAGACCTACAAAACCCCTAGACCTACAAACCCCCTAGACCTACAAACCCCCTAGACCTACAAACCCCCTAGACCTACAAACCCCCTAGACCTACAAACCCCCTAGACCTACAAAACCCCTAGACCTACAAAACCCCTAGACCTACAAACCCCCTAGACCTACAAACCCCCTAGACCTGCAAACCCCCTAGACCTACAAACCCCCTAGACCTACAAAACCCCTAGACCTACAAAACCCCTAGACCTACAAACCCCCTAGACCTACAAACCCCCTAGACCTACAAAACCCCTAGACCTACAAACCCCCTAGACCTACAAAACCCCTAGACCTACAAACCCCCTAGACCTACAAACCCCCTAGACCTACAAAACCCTAGACATACAAAACCCCTAGACAATACAAACTAGCATACCCACCCTAGTCACACCCTGACCTAACCAAAATATAAAGAAAACAGAGATATCTCAGGTCAGGATGTGACAGTTTGGCATTGCATTACAGTGCATTACATTACAGTACATTACAGTACAGTACAGTACATTACATTGCATTACATTACATTACAGTACAGTACATTACAGTACATTACATTACATTACAGTACATTACAGTACAGTACATTACATTACAGTACATTACATTACAGTACATTACAGTACAGTACATTACAGTACAGTACATTACAGTACATTACAGTACAGTACATTACCATACATTACAGTACATTACATTACAGTACAGTGCATTGCAGTACAGTACAGTACATTACAGTACAGTACAGTACATTACATTACAGTACATTACATTACAGTACATTGCAGTACAGTACATTACAGTACAGTACAGTACATTACATTACAGTACATTACAGTACATTACAGTACATTACATTACAGTACATTACATTACATTACAGTACATTACAGTACAGTACATTACAGTACAGTACATTACAGTACATTACAGTACATTACATTACAGTACAGTACATTGCAGTACAGTACAGTACATTACAGTACAGTACATTACAGTACATTACATTACAGTACATTACAGTACAGTACATTGCAGTACAGTACAGTACATTACAGTACAGTACAGTACATGACATTACATTACAGTACATTACATTACATTACATTACATTACAGTACAGTACATTACATTACAGTACATTACAGTACAGTACATTACAGTACATTACAGTACAGTACATTATATTACAGTACATTACATTACAGTACATTACAGTACAGTACATTACATTACAGTACATTACAGTACAGTACAGTACATTACATTACATTACATTACAGTACATTACATTACATTACAGTAAATTACAGTACAGTACATTACAGTACAGTACAGTACAGTACAGTACATTACAGTACATTACAGTACAGTACATTACAGTACATTACATTACAGTACATTACGTTACGTTACAGTACAGTACATTACATTACAGTACAGTACATTACAGTACATTACATTACATTACATTACATTGCATTACAGTACATTACAGTACAGTACAGTACATTACAGTACAATACATTACAGTACATCACATTACAGTACATTACAGTACATTACATTACAGTACATTACAGTACAGTCAAAGCCTAATTCCGTAACCATGGAAATGCCCCACTACTTTTGACCAAAACCCTATGTATGGATAGGACTACAGACAGCTAGTTTACCCTCCCACAGTCCTTCACTGGGGTGAGACAGGTACTAGGACTACAGACAGTTAGTTTACCCTCCCACATCCCTCTACTGGGGTGAGACAGGTACTAGGACTACAGACAGCTAGTTTACCCTCCCACAGTCCTCTACTGGGGTGAGACAGGTACTAGGACTACAGACAGCTAGTTTACCATTCCACAGTCCTTCACTGGGGTGAGACAGGTACTAGGACTACAGACAGCTAGTTTACCATCCCACAGTCCTTCACTGGGGTGAGACAGGTACTAGGACTACAGACAGCTAGTTTACCCTCCCACAGTCCTTCACTGGGGTGAGACAGGTACTAGGACTACAGACAGCTAGTTTACCCTCCCACAGTCCTTCACTGGGGTGAGACAGGTACTAGGACTACAGACAGCTAGTTTACCCTCCCACAGTCCTTCACTGGGGTGAGACAGGTACTAGGACTACAGACAGCTAGTTTACCCTCCCACAGTCCAGCACTGGGGTGAGACAGGTACTAGGACTACAGACAGCTAGTTTACCCTCCCACAGTCCTTCACTGGGGTGAGACAGGTACTAGGACTACAGACAGCTAGTTTACCCTCCCACAGTCCTTCACTGGGGTGAGACAGGTACTAGGACTACAGACAGCTAGTTTACCCTCCCACAGTCCTTCACTGGGGTGAGACAGGTACTAGGACTACAGACAGCTAGTTTACCCTTCCACAGTCCTCTACTGGGGTGAGACAGGTACTAGGACTACAGACAGCTAGTTTACCCTCCCACAGTCCTTCACTGGGGTGAGACAGGTACTAGGACTACAGACAGCTAGTTTACCCTCCCACAGTCCTTCACTGGGGTGAGACAGGTACTAGGACTACAGACAGCTAGTTTACCCTCCCACAGTCCTTCACTGGGGTGAGACAGGTACTAGGACTACAGACAGCTAGTTTACCCTCCCACAGTCCTTCACTGGGGTGAGACAGGTACTAGGACTACAGACAGCTAGTTTACCCTCCCACAGTCCAGCACTGGGGTGAGACAGGTACTAGGACTACAGACAGCTAGTTTACCCTCCCACAGTCCTTCACTGGGGTGAGACAGGTACTAGGACTACAGACAGCTAGTTTACCCTCCCACAGTCCTTCACTGGGGTGAGACAGGTACTAGGACTACAGACAGCTAGTTTACCCTCCCACAGTCCTTCACTGGGGTGAGACAGGTACTAGGACTACAGACAGCTAGTTTACCCTCCCACAGTCCTTCACTGGGGTGAGACAGGTACTAGGACTACAGACAGCTAGTTTACCCTCCCACAGTCCTTCACTGGGGTGAGACAGGTACTAGGACTACAGACAGCTAGTTTACCCTTCCACAGTCCTCTACTGGGGTGAGACAGGTACTAGGACTACAGACAGCTAGTTTACCCTCCCACAGTCCTTCACTGGGGTGAGACAGGTACTAGGACTACAGACAGCTAGTTTACCCTCCCACAGTCCTTCACTGGGGTGAGACAGGTACTAGGACTACAGACAGCTAGTTTACCCTCCCACAGTCCTTCACTGGGGTGAGACAGGTACTAGGACTACAGACAGCTAGTTTACCCTCCCACAGTCCTTCACTGGGGTGAGACAGGTACTAGGACTACAGACAGCTAGTTTACCCTCCCACAGTCCTTCACTGGGGTGAGACAGGTACTAGGACTACAGACAGCTAGTTTACCCTCCCACAGTCCTCTACTGGGGTGAGACAGATACTAGGACTACAGACAGCTAGTTTACCATGCAGAAAAACCCTTTAAACTTTGCATAGCAGCACAGGGCCATGTGTTGTGTCATTATAGACCACACAATATTATTAATGGGTGTGATTTATAGTAGTTTGCAGTAGTGTGTGGGGGGGGGGTAACACTGATCCGTGTGGGTAACCCTGGCAACCCGTGACTGAAGGCTTGAGTAATGACTTGCACTCTACCATTGATACTCTGTCCTGGCTGTCTGGAACAATCAACTATTTGGCGGAACAGACACGCTGTTGATTGATTGGCCGAGCACATTTCTGTATTAATTGATTGGTGGAACACCTCCAACACAGCTGGCGCCCATAAGTCATGGTCTGCTGTGTGTTTGTTTTGTCCTCAGTGAAACCTATGTCAGCATTAATATGGTCCTGTTTCATCTAGTATGGTGTTATCAGACCCCAGACTGTAACAGAGAATCTCTGTCAGCTATACTATGTCCTGTTTCATCTAGTATGGTGTTATCTGACCCCAGACTGTAACAGAGAATCTCTGTCAGCTATAATATGGCCTGTTTCATCTAGTATGGTGTTATCTGACCCCAGACTGTAACAGAGAATCTCTGTCAGCTATATGTCCTGTTTCATCTAGTATGGTGTTATCTGACCCCAGACTGTAACAGAGAATCTCTGTCAGCTATAATATGGCCTGTTTCATCTAGTATGGTGTTATCTGACCCCAGACTGTAACAGAGAATCTCTGTCAGCTATAATATGGCCTGTTTCATCTAGTATGGTGTTGTCTGACCCCAGACTGTAACAGAGAATCTCTGTCAGCTATATGTCCTGTTTCATCTAGTATGGTGTTGTCTGACCCCAGACTGTAACAGAGAATCTCTGTCAGCTATAGTATGTCCTGGTGTTGTCTGACCCCAGACTGTAACAGAGAATCTCTGTCAGCTATAATATGTCCTGTTTCATCTAGTATGGTGTTATCTGACCCCAGACTGTAACAGAGAATCTCTGTCAGCATTAATATGGTCCTGTTTCATCTAGTATGGTGTTATCTGACCCCAGACTGTAACAGAGAATCTCTGTCAGCTATAATATGTCCTGGTGTTATCTGACCCCAGACTGTAACAGAGAATCTCTGTCAGCTATAATATGTCCTGTTTCATCTAGTATGGTGTTATCTGACCCCAGACTGTAACAGAGAATCTCTGTCAGCATTAATATGGTCCTGTTTCATCTAGTATGGTGTTATCTGACCCCAGACTGTAACAGAGAATCTCTGTCAGCTATAATATGGCCTGTTTCATCTAGTATGGTGTTATCTGACCCCAGACTGTAACAGAGAATCTCTGTCAGCTATATGTCCTGTTTCATCTAGTATGGTGTTATCAGACCCCAGACTGTAACAGAGAATCTCTGTCAGCTATAATATGGCCTGTTTCATCTAGTATGGTGTTATCTGACCCCAGACTGTAACAGAGAATCTCTGTCAGCTATACTATGTCCTGTTTCATCTAGTATGGTGTTATCTGACCCCAGACTGTAACAGAGAATCTCTGTCAGCTATAATATGGCCTGTTTCATCTAGTATGGTGTTATCTGACCCCAGACTGTAACAGAGAATCTCTGTCAGCTATATGTCCTGTTTCATCTAGTATGGTGTTATCTGACCCCAGACTGTAACAGAGAATCTCTGTCAGCTATACTATGTCCTGTTTCATCTAGTATGGTGTTATCTGACCCCAGACTGTAACAGAGAATCTCTGTCAGCTATAATATGTCCTGTTTCATCTAGTATGGTGTTATCTGACCCCAGACTGTAACAGAGAATCTCTGTCAGCTATAATATGGCCTGTTTCATCTAGTATGGTGTTATCTGACCCCAGACTGTAACAGAGAATCTCTGTCAGCTATAATATGGCCTGTTTCATCTAGTATGGTGTTATCTGACCCCAGACTGTAACAGAGAATCTCTGTCAGCTATAATATGTCCTGTTTCATCTATGGGTCCTGGTCTAAAGTAGTTCACTATGGGTCCTGGTCTAAAGTAGTGCACTATGGGTCCTGGTCTAAAGTAGTGCACTATGGGTCCTGGTCTAAAGTAGTGCACTATGGGTCCTGGTCTAAAGTAGTGCATTATGGGTCCTGGTCTAAAGTAGTGTCCTATGGATCCTGGTCTAAAGTAGTTCACTATGGGTCCTGGTCTAAAGTAGTGCACTATGGGTCCTGGTCTAAAGTAGTGCACTATGGGTCCTGGTCTAAAGTAGTGCACTATGGGTCCTGGTCTAAAGTAGTGCACTATGGGTCCTGGTCTAAAGTAGTTCACTATGGGTCCTGGTCTAAAGTAGTGCACTATGGGTCCTGGTCTAAAGTAGTGCATTATGGGTCCTGGTCTAAAGTAGTGCACTATGGGTCCTGGTCTAAAGTAGTGTCCTATGGGTCCTGGTCTAAAGTAGTGCACTATGGGTCCTGGTCTAAAGTAGTGTCCTATGGGTCCTGGTCTAAAGTAGTGTCCTATGGGTCCTGGTCTAAAGTAGTGCACTATGGGTCCTGGTCTAAAGTAGTGCACTATGGGTCCTGGTCTAAAGTAGTGTCCTATGGGTCCTGGTCTAAAGTAGTGCACTATGGGTCCTGGTCTAAAGTAGTGCATTATGGGTCCTGGTCTAAAGTAGTGCACTATGGGTCCTGGTCTAAAGTAGTGCACTATGGGTCCTGGTCTAAAGTAGTGCACTATGGGTCCTGGTCTAAAGTAGTGCACTATGGGTCCTGGTCTAAAGTAGCGCCCTACAACAGTAGTGGGTTTGATCACCAACAATGACGAGACAGCCTATAGGGAAGAGGTGAGGGCACTCGGAGTGTGGTGTCAGGAAAATAACCTCTCGCTCGACGTCAACAAAACAAAGGAGATGATCGTGGACTTCAGGAAACAGCAGAGGGAGCACTCCCCTGTCCACATCGACGGGGCAGTAGTGGAGAAGGTGGAAAGTTTTAAGTTCCTCGGCTCACACATCACGGGCAAACTGAAATGGTCCAACCACACAGACAGCGTGGTGAAGAAGGTGCAACAGCGCCTCTTCAATCTCAGGAGGCTGAAGAAATTTGGCTTGTCACCTAAAACCCTCACAAACTTTTACAGATGCACAATTGAGAGCATCCTGTCGGGCTGTATCACAGCCTGATACGGCCACCGCACCGCCCTCAACCGCAAGGCTCTCCAGAGGGTGGTGCAGTCTGCACAACGCATCACCTGCGGCAAACTACCTGCCCTCCAGGACACCTACAGCACCCGATGTCACAGGAAGGCCATAAAGATCATGAAGGACAACAACCACCCGAGCCACTGCCTGTTCACCCCGCTACCATCCAGAAGGCGAGGTCAGTACAGGTGCTTCAAAGCTGGGACCAAGAGACTGAAAAACATCTTCTATCTCAAGGCCATCAGACTGTTAAACAGCCACCACTAACACAGAGAGGCTGCTGCCTACATACAGACTCAAATCTCTGGCCACTTTAATAAATGGATCACTAGCCACTCTAAATAATATTTACATATCTTACATTACTCATATCATGTCTATACTGTACTCGATACCATCTACTGCACCTTGCCTATGCCGCTCAGCCATCGCTCATCTATATATTTATATGTACATATTCTTATTCACCCCTTTAGATTGGTGTGTATGAGGTAGTTGTTGGGGAATTGTTAGATATTACTTGTTAGATATTACTGCACGGTCAGAACTAGGAGCACAAGCATTTCACAGCACTCACAGTAACATCTGCTAACCACGTGCGTGTGACCAATACCATTTGATTTGATTTGATTTGCATGGGGATTAGGGTGCCATTTCTAAGACCCCATCCGTGTCCTTTAGAGGACATCCCAACTCTGACACCAGTTGTAATTTACCCCGTTCCCAGGTCCCGTGATTTAAATGTCTATTCCTCAATCAGTCCACTACAATAGTGCATTAGCATCAGCCGTTACCACAGTAATTGACTTTTTGTCAGAACTTTGATGGTTTGATGTCCTGGTATAATTGCATTGCTTGCGTGTGTTGTTGGGGGCCAGGCAGGGTGCTGTTCTAATCTGGTAATGTGTCACAGCGGAGTCAGTGGGGGCCTAAAGCCATGCAGAAGGCATCTCACTAGTAGCTGGCAGCCTAGCATGGAACAGCCCAAATGGAGCCCTATCCACTATACTGTAGTGCACTACTCCTGATCAGAGCCAATGGGAGCCCTGGTCTAAAGTAGTGCACTACAGAGGGAATAGGTTTTGTCATTTGGGACGCGGGTGGTTTGTTATAAGACAGCCTGAAAGGCAGTGTGGTACAACACAGCTTGTCATCAGTCTTGGGCACCGCCAAGCGTTCTTGGCCCCAATTTATTCAGCCAAGATGTCTCCGTGAGACCATAGCTGTTACACACGATGACAGGTACCATAAAAAAAAGACTTTCTTGGGGCTCAGAGTGTCTCATCTGAAAGCAAGTCTGCCGTCTCTCCTTCCTCTCCGTCGACTTCAACTTCTCCACACAACCCATTATGCCGTGGACCGATGGATCAACTTCTGAAGTGATACTGTTTGCTACCCTGCTCTCAACTCAGGAAGAGAACCTCCACACAGCCGTTGGTGATTCCAGAGTCGTCGGCTAGTGGGCTCTTGTTACTGCTGAGAGGAAATTGAAAGGCTCTGAAATTTTAAAGGGATTTTTCACCCCTGTGTTTAAAAGAATTAATGACAGCACGAAATTGCCTTCAACTAACGGTTTCATTATGACGTCCCGTTGAGTGTTGAATCAGTGGAAGGAGAATCTGGAGGGTGTGTGTGAATATTAAATACTCTACAGGTCTATATTAATACTATACAGGTCTATATTAATACTCTACAGGTCTATATTAAATACTCTACAGGTCTATATTAAATACTCTACAGGTCTATATTAAATACTCCAGAGGTCTATATTAAATACTCCAGAGGTCTATATTAAATACTCTACAGGTCTATATTAAATACTCTACAGGTCTATATTAATACTCTACAGGTCTATATTAAATACTCCAGAGGTCTATATTAAATACTCCAGAGGTCTATATTAATACTCTACAGGTCTATATTAAATACTCTACAGGTCTATATTCAATACTCTATAGGTCTATATTAATACTATACAGGTCTATATTAAATACTCTACATGTCTATATTAAATACTCTAGAGGTCTATATTAAATACTCCAGAGGTCTATATTAAATACTCTACAGGTCTATATTAAATACTCCAGAGGTCTATATTAAATACTCTACAGGTCTATATTAAATACTCCACAGGTCTATATTAAATACTCTACAGGTCTATATTAAATACTCCACAGGTCTATATTAAATACTCTAGAGGTCTATATTAAATACTCTAGAGGTCTATATTAAATACTCCAGAGGTCTATATTAAATACTCTACAGGTCTATATTAAATACTCCAGAGGTCTATATTAAATACTCTACAGGTCTATATTAAATACTCCAGAGGTCTATATTAAATACTCTACAGGTCTATATTAAATACTCCACAGGTCTATATTAAATACTCTAGAGGTCTATATTAAATACTCTAGAGGTCTATATTAAATACTCTACAGGTCTATATTAAATACTATACATGTCTATATTAAATACTCCAGAGGTCTATATTAAATACTCTACAGGTCTATATTAAATACTCCAGAGGTCTATATTAAATACTCCAGAGGTCTATATTAAATACTCCAGAGGTCTATATTAAATACTCTACAGGTCTATATTAAATACTCTACAGGTCTATATTAAATACTCCAGAGGTCTATATTAAATACTCTAGAGGTCTATATTAAATACTCTACATGTCTATATTAAATACTCTACAGGTCTATATTAAATACTCTAGAGGTCTATATTAAATACTCCAGAGGTCTATATTAAATACTCCACAGGTCTATATTAAATACTCCAGAGGTCTATATTACATACTCTACACATCTATATTAAATACTCTAGAGGTCTATATTAAATACTCCAGAGGTCTATATTACATACTCTACAGGTCTATATTAAATACTCCACAGGTCTATATTAAATACTCTACAGGTCTATATTAATAATATACAGGTCTATATTAAATACTATACATGTCTATATTAAATACTCCAGAGGTCTATATTAAATACTCCAGAGGTCTATATTAAATACTCCAGAGGTCTATATTAAATACTCCAGAGGTCTATATTAAATACTCTAGAGGTCTATATTAAATACTCCAGAGGTCTATATTAAATACTCCACAGGTCTATATTAAATACTCCAGAGGTCTATATTAAATACTCTAGAGGTCTATATTAAATACTCCACAGGTCTATATTAAATACTCTACAGGTCTATATTAATAATATACAGGTCTATATTAAATACTATACATGTCTATATTAAATACTCCAGAGGTCTATATTAAATACTCCAGAGGTCTATATTAAATACTCCAGAGGTCTATATTAAATACTCCAGAGGTCTATATTAAATACTCTACAGGTCTATATTAAATACTCCAGAGGTCTATATTAAATACTCTACAGGTCTATATTAAATACTCTACAGGTCTATATTAAATACTCCAGAGGTCTATATTACATACTCTACAGGTCTATATTAAATACTCTACAGGTCTATATTAAATACTCTACAGGTCTATATTAAATACTCCAGAGGTCTATATTACATACTCTACAGGTCTATATTAAATACTCTACAGGTCTATATTAAATACTCTACAGGTCTATATTAAATACTCCAGAGGTCTATATTAAATACTCCAGAGGTCTATATTAAATACTCTAGAGGTCTATATTAAATACTCCAGAGGTCTATATTAAATACTCCAGGGGTCTATATTAAATACTCCAGAGGTCTATATTAAATACTCCAGAGGTCTATATTAAATACTCCAGAGGTCTATATTAAATACTC
This sequence comes from Oncorhynchus mykiss, assembly GCF_057628025.1. Classification (NCBI taxonomy): domain Eukaryota; kingdom Metazoa; phylum Chordata; class Actinopteri; order Salmoniformes; family Salmonidae; genus Oncorhynchus; species Oncorhynchus mykiss. Next base: position 79,598,903 of record NC_143036.1, on the reverse strand, counting down.
TAGAGGTCTATATTAAATACTCCAGAGGTCTATATTAAATACTCCAGAGGTCTATATTAAATACTCCAGAGGTCTATATTAAATACTCTAGAGGTCTATATTAAATACTCCAGAGGTCTATATTTAATACTACAGAGGTCTATATTAAATACTCCAGAGGTCTATATTAAATACTCTACAGGTCTATATTAAATACTCTACAGGTCTATATTAAATACTCTACAGGTCTATATTAAATACTCCAGAGGTCTATATTAAATACTCTACAGGTCTATATTAAATACTCCAGAGGTCTATATTAAATACTCTACAGGTCTATATTAAATACTCCAGAGGTCTATATTAAATACTCTACAGGTCTATATTAAATACTCCAGAGGTCTATATTAAATACTCTACAGGTCTATATTAAATACTCTAGAGGTCTATATTAAATACTCCAGAGGTCTATATTAAATACTCTACAGGTCTATATTAAATACTCTACAGGTCTATATTAAATACTCTACAGGTCTATATTAAATACTCCAGAGGTCTATATTAAATACTCTACAGGTCTATATTAAATACTCTACAGGTCTATATTAAATACTCTAGAGGTCTATATTAAATACTCCAGAGGTCTATATTAAATACTCCAGAGGTCTATATTAAATACTCCAGAGGTCTATATTAAATACTCTAGAGGTCTATATTAAATACTCTACAGGTCTATATTAAATACTCTACAGGTCTATATTAAATACTCTACAGGTCTATATTAAATACTCCAGAGGTCTATATTAAATACTCTACAGGTCTATATTAAATACTCTACAGGTCTATATTAAATACTCTACAGGTCTATATTAAATACTCTACAGGTCTATATTAAATACTCTACAGGTCTATATTAAATACTCCAGAGGTCTATATTAAATACTCTACAGGTCTATATTAAATACTCTACAGGTCTATATTAAATACTCCAGAGGTCTATATTAAATACTCTACAGGTCTATATTAAATACTCCAGAGGTCTATATTAAATACTCCAGAGGTCTATATTAAATACTATACAGGTCTATATTAAATACTCCAGAGGTCTATATTAAATACTCTACAGGTCTATATTAAATACTCCAGAGGTCTATATTAAATACTCCAGAGGTCTATATTAAATACTATACAGGTCTATATTAAATACTCCAGAGGTCTATATTAAATACTCTACAGGTCTATATTAAATACTCCAGAGGTCTATATTAAATACTCTACAGGTCTATATTAAATACTCTACAGGTCTATATTAAATACTCCAGAGGTCTATATTAAATACTCCAGAGGTCTATATTAAATACTCCAGAGGTCTATATTAAATACTCTACAGGTCTATATTAAATACTATACAGGTCTATATTAAATACTCTACAGGTCTATATTAAATACTATACAGGTCTATATTAAATACTCTAGAGGTCTATATTAAATACTCTACAGGTCTATATTAAATACTATACAGGTCTATATTAAATACTCTACAGGTCTATATTAAATACTCTACAGGTCTATATTACATACTCTACATGTCTATATTAAATACTCCAGAGGTCTATATTAAATACTCCAGAGGTCTATATTAAATACTCCAGAGGTCTATATTAAATACTCTACATGTCTATATTAAATACTCTACAGGTCTATATTAAATACTCCAGAGGTCTATATTAAATACTCCAGAGGTCTATATTAAATACTCCAGAGGTCTATATTAAATACTCCAGAGGTCTATATTAAATACTCCAGAGGTCTATATTAAATACTCCAGAGGTCTATATTAAATACTCCAGAGGTCTATATTAAATACTCCAGAGGTCTATATTAAATACTCCAGAGGTCTATATTAAATACTCCAGAGGTCTATATTAAATACTCTACATGTCTATATTAAATACTCTACAGGTCTATATTAAATACTCCAGAGGTCTATATTAAATACTCCAGAGGTCTATATTAAATACTCCAGAGGTCTATATTAAATACTCCAGAGGTCTATATTAAATACTCTACAGGTCTATATTAAATACTCCAGAGGTCTATATTAAATACTCTACATGTCTATATTAAATACTCCAGAGGTCTATATTAAATACTCTACAGGTCTATATTACATACTATACAGGTCTATATTAAATACTCTAGAGGTCTATATTAAATACTCCAGAGGTCTATATTAAATACTCTACAGGTCTATATTAAATACTCCAGAGGTCTATATTACATACTCTACACATCCATATTAAATACTCCAGAGGTCTATATTAAATACTCCAGAGGTCTATATTACATACTCTACACATCTATATTAAATACTCTAGAGGTCTATATTAAATACTCCAGAGGTCTATATTACATACTCTACAGGTCTATATTAAATACTCTACAGGTCTATATTAAATACTCTACAGGTCTATATTAAATACTCCAGAGGTCTATATTAAATACTCTACAGGTCTATATTAAATACTCTACAGGTCTATATTAAATACTCCAGAGGTCTATATTACATACTCCAGAGGTCTATATTACATACTCTACAGGTCTATATTAAATACTCTACAGGTCTATATTAAATACTCCAGAGGTCTATATTAAATACTCTAGAGGTCTATATTAAATACTCTACAGGTCTATATTAAATACTCTACAGGTCTATATTAAATACTCCAGAGGTCTATATTAAATACTCTAGAGGTCTATATTAAATACTCTACAGGTCTATATTAAATACTCTACAGGTCTATATTAAATACTCTACAGGTCTATATTAAATACTCCAGAGGTCTATATTAAATACTCTACAGGTCTATATTAAATACTCTACAGGTCTATATTAAATACTCCAGAGGTCTATATTAAATACTCTAGAGGTCTATATTAAATACTCCAGAGGTCTATATTAATACTCTACAGGTCTATATTAAATACTCCAGAGGTCTATATTAAATACTCCAGAGGTCTATATCAAATACTCCAGAGGTCTATATTAAATACTCTAGAGGTCTATATTAAATACTCTACAGGTCTATATTAAATACTCTACAGGTCTATATTAAATACTCCAGAGGTCTATATTAAATACTCTACAGGTCTATATTAAATACTCTACAGGTCTATATTAAATACTCCAGAGGTCTATATTAAATACTCTAGAGGTCTATATTAAATACTCCAGAGGTCTATATTAATACTCTACAGGTCTATATTAAATACTCCAGAGGTCTATATTAAATACTCCAGAGGTCTATATCAAATACTCCAGAGGTCTATATTAAATACTCTACACATCTATATTAAATACTCTACAGGTCTATATTACATACTATACAGGTCTATATTAAATACTCTAGAGGTCTATATTAAATACTCCAGAGGTCTATATTAAATACTCTACAGGTCTATATTAAATACTCCAGAGGTCTATATTACATACTCCAGAGGTCTATATTAAATACTCTACAGGTCTATATTAAATACTCTAGAGGTCTATATTAAATACTCCAGAGGTCTATATTAAATACTCTACAGGTCTATATTAAATACTCTAGAGGTCTATATTAAATACTCCAGAGGTCTATATTAAATACTCCAGAGGTCTATATTAAATACTCCAGAGGTCTATATTAAATACTCTACAGGTCTATATTAAATACTCTACAGGTCTATATTAAATACTCTAGAGGTCTATATTAAATACTCCAGAGGTCTATATTAAATACTCTAGAGGTCTATATTAAATACTCTACAGGTCTATATTAAATACTCCAGAGGTCTATATTAAATACTCTAGAGGTCTATATTAAATACTCCAGAGGTCTATATTAAATACTCTACAGGTCTATATTAAATACTCCAGAGGTCTATATTACATACTCCAGAGGTCTATATTAAATACTCTACAGGTCTATATTAAATACTCTACAGGTCTATATTAAATACTCCAGAGGTCTATATTAAATACTCTAGAGGTCTATATTAAATACTCCAGAGGTCTATATTACATACTCCAGAGGTCTATATTAAATACTCTACAGGTCTATATTAAATACTCCAGAGGTCTATATTAAATACTCTACAGGTCTATATTAAATACTCCAGAGGTCTATATTAAATACTCTAGAGGTCTATATTAAATACTCCAGAGGTCTATATTACATACTCTACATGTCTATATGAAATACTCCCGAGGTCTATATTAAATACTCTACAGGTCTATATTAAATACTCTACAGGTCTATATTAAATACTCTACAGGTCTATATTAAATACTCCAGAGGTCTATATTAAATACTCTACAGGTCTATATTAAATACTCTAGAGGTCTATATTAAATACTCTACAGGTCTATATTAAATACTCCAGAGGTCTATATTAAATACTCTACAGGTCTATATTAAATACTCTACAGGTCTATATTAAATACTCCAGAGGTCTATATTAAATACTCCAGAGGTCTATATTAAATACTCCAGAGGTCTATATTAAATACTCTACAGGTCTATATTAAATACTCTAGAGGTCTATATTACATACTCTACATGTCTATATGAAATACTCCCGAGGTCTATATTAAATACTCTACAGGTCTATATTAAATACTCTACAGGTCTATATTAAATACTCTACAGGTCTATATTAAATACTCCAGAGGTCTATATTAAATACTCCAGAGGTCTATATTAAATACTCCAGAGGTCTATATTAAATACTCTACAGGTCTATATTAAATACTCTAGAGGTCTATATTAAATACTCTACAGGTCTATATTAAATACTCCAGAGGTCTATATTAAATACTCCAGAGGTCTATATTAAATACTCCAGAGGTCTATAGTGAGAGAATATTCTGTAAGGAGTGAGGCTCTGCTTTAAGAGGATTATGTAAAGTAGTCAGGAGAAGAAGATGAGGTTCTGCTGCTCTTAATCCCTGTAGTGGATCAACTCATCGCTATAGTAACACTGTAGTGGATCAACTCATCGCTATAGTAACACTGTAGTGGATCAACTCATCCCTATAGTAACACTGTAGTGGATCAACTCATCTCTATAGTAACACTGTAGTGGATCAACTCATCTCTATAGTAACACTGTAGTGGATCAACTCATCGCTATAGTAACACTGTAGTGGATCAACTCATCTCTATAGTAACACTGTAGTGGATCAACTCATCTCTATAGTAACACTGTAGTGGATCAACTCATCTCTATAGTAACACTGTAGTGGATCAACTCATCTCTATAGTAACACTGTAGTGGATCAAATCATCGCTATAGTAACACTGTAGTGGATCAACTCATCTCTATAGTAACACTGTAGTGGATCAACTCATCTCTATAGTAACACTGTAGTGGATCAACTCATCGCTATAGTAACACTGTAGTGGATCAACTCATCTCTATAGTAACACTGTAGTGGATCAACTCATCTCTATAGTAACACTGTAGTGGATCAACTCATCGCTATAGTAACACTGTAGTGGATCAACTAATCTCTATAGTAACACTGTAGTGGATCAACTCATCTCTACAGTAACACTGTAGTGGATCAACTCATCGCTATAGTAACACTGTAGTGGATCAACTCATCTCTATAGTAACACTGTAGTGGATCAACTCATCTCTATAGTAACACTGTAGTGGATCAACTCATCTCTATAGTAACATTGTAGTGGATCAACTCATCGCTATAGTAACACTGTAGTGGATCAACTCATCTCTATAGTAACACTGTAGTGGATCAACTCATCTCTATAGTAACACTGTAGTGGATCAACTCATCGCTATAGTAACACTGTAGTGGATCAACTCATCTCTATAGTAACACTGTAGTGGATCAACTCATCTCTATAGTAACACTGTAGTGGATCAACTCATCGCTATAGTAACACTGTAGTGGATCAACTAATCTCTATAGTAACACTGTAGTGGATCAACTCATCTCTATAGTAACACTGTAGTGGATCAACTCATCGCTATAGTAACACTGTAGTGGATCAACTCATCTCTATAGTAACACTGTAGTGGATCAACTCATCTCTATAGTAACACTGTAGTGGATCAACTCATCTCTATAGTAACACTGTAGTGGATCAACTCATCGCTATAGTAACACTGTAGTGGATCAACTCATCTCTATAGTAACACTGTAGTGGATCAACTCATCGCTATAGTAACACTGTAGTGGATCAACTCATCTCTATAGTAACACTGTAGTGGATCAACTCATCTCTATAGTAACACTGTAGTGGATCAACTCATCTCTATAGTAACACTGTAGTGGATCAACTCATCTCTATTGTAACACTGTAGTGGATCAACTCATCTCTATAGTAACACTGTAGTGGATCAACTCATCTCTATAGTAACACTGTAGTGGATCAATTCATCTCTATAGTAACACTGTAGTGGATCAACTCATCGCTATAGTAACACTGTAGTGGATCAACTCATCGCTATAGTAACACTGTAGTGGATCAACTCATCTCTATAGTAACACTGTAGTGGATCAACTCATCGCTATAGTAACACTGTAGTGGATCAACTCATCTCTATAGTAACACTGTAGTGGATCAACTCATCGCTATAGTAACGGTTCTCTCTCTCCACTGCAGTGGATCAACTCATATTAACGGTGTGTGTGTGTGTGTGTGTGTGTGTGTGTGTGTGTGTGTGTGTGTGTGTGTGTGTGTGTGTGTGTGTGTGTGTGTGTGTGTGTGTGTGTCTGTCTGAATGGAATGTGGAAATGACTTGAAAAGGAGGTGTCTAGGAAGTGTTTGTAGTTTTGAAGTTAATTACTTTTCCGTGGTGGGTCTTACTAAGGGGGTGATTCCCACTGTGGCGTCATGTAGGGCTGTTGTCAGGACCATATTACCGCCACACCGACAGTCGTTAGTCAGGAACGCAGTCAAGTTCCACATGATTGTTTGAGTCACTGTGATCTCCTCTTCTACACTCAAGACATGCGTTGTTAGTACCCATATCGCTAACGACCAGCTAATGGCCTGGTACTCAGGGCTCTAACTACCAGCAAGTCCTAATGGCCTGGTACTCAGGGCTCTAACTACCAGCATGTCCTAATGGCCTGGTACTCAGGGCTCTATTGTTCCTCCATCAGGTCCTAATGGTCTGGTACTCAGGGCTCTATTGTCCCTCCATCAGGTCCTAATGGCCTGGTACTCAGGGCTCTATTGTTCCTCCATCAGGTCCTAATGGTCTGGTACTCAGGGCTCTATTGTCCCTCCATCAGGTCCTAATGGCCTGGTACTCAGGGCTCTATTGTTCCTCCATCCGGTTGTAATGGCCTGGTACTCAGGGCTCTTGTCCCTCCATCAGGTTCTAATGGCCTGGTACTCAGGTCTCTATTGTCCCTCCATCAGGTCCTAATGGCCTGGTACTCAGGGCTCTATTGTTCCTCCATCAGGTTGTAATGGCCTGGTACTCAGGGCTCTATTGTTCCTCCATCACGTCCTAATGGCCTGGTACTCAGGGCTCTATTGTTCCTCCATCAGGTTGTAATGGCCTGGTACTCAGGGCTCTATTGTCCCTCCATCAGGTCCTAATGGCCTGGTACTCAGGTCTCTATTGTCCCTCCATCAGGTCCTAATGGCCTGGTACTCAGGGCTCTATTGTTCCTCCATCAGGTTGTAATGGCCTGGTACTCAGGGCTCTATTGTTCCTCCATCAGGTCCTAATATTCTGGTACTCAGGGCTCTATTGTCCCTCCATCAGGTCCTAATATTCTGGTACTCAGGGCTCTATTGTTCCTCCATCAGGTCCTAATATTCTGGTACTCAGGTCTCTATTGTCCCTCCATCAGGTCCTAATGGCCTGGTACTCAGGGCTCTATTGTTCCTCCATCAGGTTGTAATGGCCTGGTACTCAGGGCTCTATTGTTCCTCCATCAGGTCCTAATATTCTGGTACTCAGGGCTCTATTGTTCGTCTAACCACTCTGACATCAATGCAAAATATAATCTAAAATCACATCAAACACGGATCATCCAAACAGTATCCTGCTTTTAAAACTCACCTCACTGTGATGATCAATTTGAAGAAAGAAGTTCAACAGCAGGTTGAAACTGAGTGGAACACATGGTCGTTGTGGATGTTGTTTCGGAGCCTAACACAATGAAATGGAAAGCGATTTCTAAAGTGATGATTCATTCAAAACACCAATACACATATTGTAGCTTATGCAGAAGCATAGCCCTATGTATGAGCCCAAGCACCAGAAAAACACCTGAATTAAAATCATTGTGGCGTTATACGATATCTTTAGCTACAATATCTCACCACTGTACGTTTCCATCTCCTCCTCTTCTTCGTTCCTTTCTCCGGCACGCAGAGAGAAGGGCCTGTCAACAGTTTAATGAAATATGTTTTGTTGTGAAAACATTTTACTATCGATGTTTCCTGAACAAAGATTTTTTACTTGGTTTCCCAAATGAAGCTCTGGGTAGCTGCAGGAACAGGGTCGGAGAGTCCACGGCATACAGAGTACTGGGTAGCTGCAGGAACAGGGTCGGAGAGCCCACGACATACAGAGTACTGGGTAGATACAGGAACAGGGTCGGAGAGCCCACGACATACAGAGTACTGGGTAGATACAGGAACAGGGTCGGAGAGCCCACGACATACAGAGTACTGGGTAGATACAGGAACAGGGTCGGAGAGTCCACGGCATACAGAGTACTGGGTAGCTGCAGGAACAGGGTCGGAGAGCCCACGACATACAGAGTACTGGGTAGATACAGGAACAGGGTCAGAGAGTCCACGGCATACAGAGTACTGGGTAGCTGCAGGAACAGGGTCGGAGAGCCCACGGCATACAGAGTACTGGGTAGATACAGGAACAGGGTCGGAGAGCCCACGACATACAGAGTACTGGGTAGATACAGGAACAGGGTCGGAGAGTCCACGGCATACAGAGTACTGGGTAGCTGCAGGAACAGGGTCGGAGAGCCCACGACATACAGAGTACTGGGTAGATACAGGAACAGGGTCAGAGAGTCCACGGCATACAGAGTACTGGGTAGATACAGGAACAGGGTCGGAGAGACCACGGCATACAGAGTACTGGGTAGATGCAGGAACAGGGTTGGAGAGTCCACGGCATACAGAGTACTGGGTAGATACAGGAACAAGGTCGGAGAGCCCACGGCATACAGAGTACTGGGTAGCTACAGGAACAGGGTCGGAGAGCCCACGGCATACAGAGTACTGGGTAGCTGCAGGAACAGGGTTGGAGAGCACACGGCATACAGAGTACTGGGTAGATGCAGGAACAGGGTTGGAGGACCCACAGCATACAGAGTACTGGGTAGCTACAGGAACAAGGTCGGAGAGCCCACGGCATACAGAGTACTGGGTAGCTGCAGGAACAGGGTCGGAGAGCCCACGGCATACAGAGTACTGGGTAGATACAGGAACAGGGTTGGAGAGCCCATGACATACAGAGTACTGGGTAGCTGCAAGAACAGGGTCGGAGAGTCCACGGCATACAGAGTACTGGGTAGCTGCAGGAACAGGGTTGGAGGACCCACGGCATACAGAGTACTGGGTAGCTGCAGGAACAGGGTCGGAGAGCCCACGGCATACAGAGTACTGGGTAGCTGCAGGAACAGGGTCGGAGAGCCCACAGCATACAGAGTACTGGGTAGATGCAGGAACTGGGTTGGAGGACCCACGGCATACAGAGTACTGGGTAGCTACAGGAACAAGGTCGGAGAGCCCACGGCATACAGAGTACTGGGTAGCTGCAGGAACAGGGTCGGAGAACCCACGGCATACAGAGTACTGGGTAGCTGCAAGAACAGGGTCGGAGAGTCCACGGCATACAGAGTACTGGGTAGCTGCAGGAACAGGGTTGGAGGACCCACGGCATACAGAGTACTGGGTAGCTGCAGGAACAGGGTCGGAGAGCCCACGGCATACAGAGTACTGGGTAGCTGCAGGAACAGGGTCGGAGAGCCCACAGCATACAGAGTACTGGGTAGCTGCAGGAACAGGGTTGGAGAGCCCACGGCATACAGAGTACTGGGTAGATGCAGGAACAGGGTTGGAGGACCCACGGCATACAGAGTACTGGGTAGCTACAGGAACAGGGTCGGAGAGACCACGGCATACAGAGTACTGGGTAGCTACAGGAACAGGGTCGGAGAGCCCACGGCATACAGAGTACTGGGTAGCTGCAGGAACAGGGTCGGAGAGCCCACGGCATACAGAGTACTGGGTAGCTGCAAGAAAGGGTCGGAGAGTCCACGGCATACAGAGTACTGGGTAGCTGCAGGAACAGGGTTGGAGAGTCCACGGCATACAGAGTACTGGGTAGATACAGGAACAGGGTTGGAGAGCCCACGGCATACAGAGTACTGGGTAGATACAGGAACAGGGTCGGAGAGACCATGACATACAGAGTACTGGGTAGCTGCAGGAACAGGGTCGGAGAGCCCACGACATACAGAGTTTGGACAGAATATCACTTGCCACCCAGCGAGAGGCTGCAGGATCCCAGCTGATACTATGTATTTCTCAGCAGCTGATATTAAACACATGTTGTTTTTATAAAACCTTTATAAATCTAGTATATAGTACCTGTTTCAAATGATCATTTTTACACATAGCCTCTTCATATACGCACTCACTCAGGAACGGGAAATATATCCTTTCTATATTACTATAAAATCATATAATAATGTCTTCTAAATGAACAAGCCTACAGCCTATGTTTGGTACGCAGCATAGCCAGATAACATACAGTAGGTCAACTCATGTTCTGTTCTACCAGCCTGACAGTCCCCAGCAGAATGGATGAGTCCAGTGACTAATGTTTACCAGCCTAACAGTCTCTAGAAGAATGGATGAGTCCAGTGACTAATGTTTACCAGCCTGACAGTCCCCAGCAGAATGGATGAGTCCAGTGACTAATGTTTACCAGCCTAACAGTCTCTAGAAGAATGGATGAGTCCAGTGACTAATGTTTACCAGCCTGGCAGTCCCCAGCAGAATGGATGAGTCCAGTGACTAATGTTTACCAGCCTGACAGTCCCCAACGGAATGGATGAGTCCAGTGACTAGTGTTTACCAGCCTAACAGTCCCCAGCAGAATGGATGAGTCCAGTGACTAATGTTTACCAGCCTGACAGTCCCCAACGGAATGGATGAGTCCAGTGACTAGTGTTTACCAGCCTAACAGTCCCCAGCAGAATGGATGAGTCCAGTGACTAATGTTTACCAGCCTAACAGTCCCCAGCAGAATGGATGAGTCCAGTGACTAGTGTTTACCAGCCTAACAGTCCCTATCAGAATGGATGAGTCCAGTGACTAATGTTTACCAGCCTGACAGTCCCCAGCAGAATGGATGAGTCCAGTGACTAATGTTTACTAGCCTGACAGTCCCCAGCAGATCCTTCCTTAGTGTGGATCTCTGTTCTGCTCCGACACCTCACAGCCTCTACACTTCTTCATCCTCCCTCTATCACTCCATTCTCAGCCACCTGCCCTCCTCTTCTCCTCTCCGGAGGCGACGTCTGGTTCTATCATGTCCCTGGCATCTATCACCCAGCTCCAAACAGGCATCTGTCCCTTATACCCCTGCTATCTCCAGGCAGAGGCACAGTGACAGCGCCAAGCTGCCAAGCAGCCAGCCTGCCAGCCTGCAGTGATACTATTCCATTCGTTGAGATGTTCAACCTCTCCCCTGACCCAGTCTGTAAAACCATACACGTTTCAAGCAGACCACCATAGTCCCTGTGCCCAAGAACGTCAAGGTAACCTCTCTAAATGACTACCGCCCCGTAGCACTCACCTCTGTAGCCATGAAGTGCTTTGAAAGGCTGGTCATGGCTCACATCAACACCATTATCCCAGAAACCCTAGACCGTTTCCAATTTGCATACCGCCCCAACAGATCCACAGATGATGTCATCTCTATTACACTCCACACTGCCCTTTCCCACCTGGACAAAAGGAACACCTATGTGAGAATGCTAAGGGCTAGTGGCTAGGGAGTAAGAGCTAGGGGATAGGGAGTAAGGGCTAGTGGATAGGGAGTAAGAGTTAGTGGATAGGGTATAAGACTTAGGGGATAGGGAGTAAGAGCTAGGGGATAGGGAGTAAGAGTTAGTTGATAGGGTATAAGACTTAGGGGATAGGGAGTAAGAGCTAGGGGATAGGGAGTAAGAGTTAGGGGATAGGGAGTAAGGGCTAGGGGATAGGGTGTAAGGGCTAGTGGATAGGGAGTAAGAGTTAGGGGATAGGGTGTAAGACTTAGGGGATAGGGAGTAAGGGCTAGGGGATAGGGAGTAAGAGCTAGGGTATAGGTTGTAAGGGCTAGTGGATAGGGAGTAAGAGTTAAGGGATAGGGTGTAAGACTTAGGGGATAGGGAGTAAGGGCTAGGGGATAGGGAGTAAGAGCTAGGGGATAGGGTGTAAGGGCTAGTGGATAGGGAGTAAGAGTTAGGGGATAGGGTGTAAGACTTAGGGGATAGGGAGTAAGGGCTAGGGGATAGGGAGTAAGAGCTAGGGGATAGGGAGTATGAGCTAGGGGATAGGGAGTAAGGGCTAGGGGATAGGTTGTAGTGGCTAGTGGATAGGGAGTAAGAGTTAGGGGATAGGGTATAATACTTAGGGGATAGGGAGAAAGGGCTAGGGGATAGGGAGTAAGTGCTAGGGGATAGGGTGTAGGGTATAGGGAGTAAGGGCTATGGGATAGGGTGTAGGGGATAGGGAGTAAGGGCTAGGGGATAGGGGATAGGGAGTAAGGGCTAGGGGATAGTAAAGGCAAGGGATAGGGAGTAAGGGATAGGGGATAGGGCTAAGGGAGTAAGAGCTAGGGGATAGGGAGTAAGGGATAGGGGATAGGGCTAAGGGAGTAAGGGCTAGGGGATAGGGGATAGGGAGTAAGGGCTAGGGGATAGTAAAGGCAAGGGATAGGGAGTAAGGGATAGGGGATAGGGCTAGTGGATAGGGTGTAGGGGATAGGGATTAAGGGCAAGGGGATAGGGTGTAAGGGCAAGGGGAAAGGGAGTTAGGGCTAGGGGATAGTCTACAATCTAGTCTGCAATCTAGTCTGCAATCTAGTCTGCAATATAGTCTGCAATATAGTCTACAATTTTTTTTATTTTTATTTGACCTTTATTTAGGCAAGTCAGTTAAGAACAAATTCTTATTTTCAATGACGGCCTAGGAACAGTGGGTTAACTGCCTGTTCAGGGGCAGAACGACAGATTTGTACCTTGTCAGTTTGGGGGTTTGAACTTGCAACCTTCCGGAGACGGAGCCGGGGGAAGGCAGAGCCTGGGGGAGACAGAGCCTAATTTTTATCATAGGTACGTACACTTCAACTGTGAGAGACGGAATCTAAAACAAAAATCCAGAAAATCACATTGTATGATTTTTAAGTAATTCATTTGCATTCTATTGCATCTGCGTCTGGTCATGGTTCTGGTGTTTGGTTCTCTACAGAGCGTCTGGTCATGGTTCTGGTGTTTGGTTCTGTACAGAGCGTCTGGTTCTGGTTCTGGTGTTTGGTTCTCTACAGAGCGTCTGGTTCTGGTGTTTGGTTCTGTACAGAGCGTCTGGTTCTGGTTCTGCTGTTTGGTTCTCTACAGAGCGTCTGGTTCTGGTGTTTGGTTCTGTACAGAGCGTCTGGTTCTGGTGTTTGGTTCTGTACAGAGCGTCTGGTTCTGGTGTTTGGTTCTGTACAGAGCGTCTGGTTCTGGTGTTTGGTTCTGTACAGAGCGTCTGGTCGTGGTTCTGGTGTTTGGTTCTGTACAGAGCGTCTGGTTCTGGTGTTTGGTTCTCTACAGAGCGTCTGGTTCTGGTGTTTGGTTCTCTACAGAGCGTCTGGTCATGGTTCTGGTGTTTGGTTCTGTACAGAGCGTCTGGTTCTGGTGTTTGGTTCTGTACAGAGCGTCTGGTTCTGGTGTTTGGTTCTGTACAGAGCGTCTGGTTCTGGTGTTTGGTTCTCTACAGAGCGTCTGGTTCTGGTGTTTGGTTC